>NW_009204756.1:93272-109624 GCF_000690835.1 Fulmarus glacialis
AGCCAGCTCCCGCTCCCCGGCTCCTGTGACTGGAAGGGAAATGCCTTCACCCCTTTCTCTTTCCACCAGCTGCTAGTTGTCCGCATAAACCTGTAACATCTTAGGAAATATGGTTATACTGGGCACTGGAGCTCAATATTATATTCAGTGCAGAGCAACTGGATGTACAAATTCAATAGAAAGTCTTATTTTAGCTGCAAAAATGAAGTGACTTAAAAAGGGGGATCAACCTCTGCGCTGTTCATTTGCCATCGCCTGCTCAGTCTGCTCCCTCCTTGTTTTCTCTCTGCCATCCCTGTATTTTCACAGTCTTGTAAGGGGGGGCGGGGAGGGTCAGTTTATTTACATTGATGTTACCGTCAGCAGAGAGTATCCATCACTTTTCACGATTTTGGGAGCCAGCTCCCGGCTCTGCGTGGAGTACCGTGCTCCAACTTACAGCCGTGAAGCCAGGCCTGCTCGTCACTGCTGCTCATTTTCAGCTTCATTCCTCATTTTAATTAAAATGTCAGAAAACGTAGAGGGCAAGTAAGAAAAGTTGTCACGAGAAAGTGTTGTTTTGAGTATGGAAATACTATAGTTGATGAGAAAAAAAACAAGAAATCTTTCACCTTTATGCAATTTTTTCTGGAACCTTAAAGGCCCACCACATCTTTCAGTCTACGTGTCTGTCAGCAGCAAGATAGCTTTTCTTCTACCACTCCGTGACTTTATGATTTATTGCTTGGTGACAGATAACCATTATTAATAATTTAATTGTCCCAGGATGTTCAAACTACACATTTGAATCTGGGATTTATGTTCATTTCCTCTTAATGTTCATGCTAATGGCAAGTGCATGTGTTCTGACACACAATATTGTCTCCAGGTTGTTAGGGAAATATAAAATTCACAGCCTGGGTGCAATGGAGCTGCGATATATTAGGGGCTTTGTTATTCTGTTCCGTCTCTGAAACTTTTCTTTGGCGAGTAAATGAGCTTGAGATTCACGGGGCTGTCTTGAGAATTGACTCACTAATTTGCTTTAGGCTAACTGATCGCTTTGTGTGAAAGCACGGTACCTCTTCCATTCCACATCTCCAAAAATGAGTCGAATGAGCTGCTGACTCCGGGGGTCAGATCTGAATCATCCCAGGAGGCTGAACTAGATAATATGTTAGTTTAAGAATTTCATCTCATAATAAATTAAATGGTTGTTCCTTGCACATTTCCACCAAAATAATCTTTGTTTTACACACGACAGTAGGATGACTGCGATGGAAACATGTAATGTGTTTCTTCAGCAGTGGTATTCAAGTTTCCATGCGGGCTGTTTGCAGAGCTTATTTCCAGAGTCAGACGCTAACTGCTCCCCCACTGTAAACTGTGGTTTGTCTCTTCTTTAGCTACTTAAGCTTTGCCACACACTGCTCAGGATCCAGAACAACAGAAGGAAGCAATGCTGCATCTTGGCCACCTCAACTCAGACAACCTAATCTTCTGCTGTTCGGTGACCTGGCATGTGCCAGGACCAGTGTGTCTGCAGCCACAGCCATTGCAGCGGGAAGTTATATTGCACCGTTTCTGAAGGAATTAATTTTACCAATTATTGTTCCCTCCCCTGCTTAAACAGAGATGTTCCTCAATGCTCAATATTTTGCTGCTTTGGCTATTGAAGCCAGCCAAAAGTCATCCATTTTCATGAATCTTTTCCTTGAGGGCAATTTTACATTGTAATGTGTGCTTTTCATCCTATTGCCTAGTTATCAGTTCAGTAATACTCATGACTTGCTGGGAAGGATTTCCATGGACAGCATCACCATGGCTTGTGTTTATCCTCTTGACTTGTTTCTGTGCTGCCAGATGCCTTTCAGTTGTTAAGTTCCTCTCTCTTTTCCAGTTGTTGTCATTGGCAAGTTATGTGTTTTATCCTAGTCTGCATGGAGCACGGTACCCTTCAGCTGCTTGATCTTTCTTCTACAATGACTGTAATCAATTCTACTCTGAACGCAAACATTTTCTTTCTGAAAGGTTCATAAACCCACGTAAGGAAGCTTTGACTTTGGCTACCAAATTATATGATACGGCCCAATCCTCTCACCTTTGCAGTTCTCCAGTGGCACAAAACCATCTTCACTAATTCCATGTGTTTTCTTCCACCATTTGGTGACTAGATAGTAGTTGGCCAGTCAGAATCTTTGCTTGTTGTAATTTCGAGTGTGTATTGGAGAAAGGCCAGAAGAATGACATTATACTAATGCTGAACCATGAAACAATAGGTCATAAACCAGCAGTTTTCAGTCAACTCCCCATTGCGGCAGGATCCTGGAGTGCCTTTAAAGCTCCTCCACTCTTCATTAGGTGAGAATCTGCCTAGAAGCTTTAGGGGGGGCAAAATCGTTCATTACAATCTTGCTGGTAAGGTTTTGTCCAGCCATGCTGTGGCACACCCCACTTCTCCGAGGGGCTTGGTGAATGCAGGAGAGCAGCCGAGCACCTGGGATTCAGTGGGTGCCTCTGGCAGCAGAATTTTTCTCCAATGACCGAGCTTTAAACTGCACCTTCTAATACCCAGATTAAATAACTAGGGATTTGTGTACTGCTTCTGAAAAAAAAAGGCTTTAATAAAAATGGTAATTAAAAAGTTACAGATGCTGATAAAATTAAAAACATGTGATATGGAATTGAAATGATTTAGTGTTGAAAAATGTTGGTTGATTCAGTAGTAGTTGAATTTCCAAATAACTTGTCTTGAACAAGCAAATAGTTTTAAGCATTTGGCTACGTGTCTTCTTTTAAAAAAATGTGAACACAGATCATGTTGCTGGTTCCCTCTACCACAGACTGGTAAAGGCTGCGCTATAAAATTAGTGCAGTAAACCACTCATCCTTCAGTTGCCGCATTCTCTTCTCCAATCGACAGCCTTTTGGGGCCTCCTTGGCTCTTCAGTAAAAAGCACCAAGTGCAGTTCTGTTGCTCTAATGAAAAAATAACAACAACGTCTGGGAAGCCATAGAATGATGCAATAACCGTGCTGCTCTGCTTCCTTTAATGTGATGAAGCTTGCATATTTGCCTGGCCCCAGTGTTTTACTCCTGCCAGTATTGTACTGTAAAGAGACTTGGCAGAACACGTTCAAAGGCTGTTCGTGGTTTTTCACTCAGCATTAAAACTTCCAATGACGGAAGGGTGGGGGAACCCATATTGGGACAAACAGACACTCAAAAAGTAAAAAAAAAAAAGAGGAGGAGGAGGCTGGTGGTAGATGGTCAGCAGCTTAGTAAACCTTGGACTGGGGTTGATTAGGGCCAAAGCTGAGACCCACTGGAGGACGATGCCATGTATTAAACCAGTGGGTCTTCTCTGCCCACTTTCCAGGGGGCAACCAGCCCAAAGGAAAAACAGCTCCTAATGTTCTGAGGGCAGCAATCAGTGTTGCTTCAGTCTGATAACCAAAGTCACACCGTCCTCAATAACTGCGCTCGGTCACAAGGGATGTGATAGTGCAGAGGGTCTAGGATTGCCCTTTTTTGTGCTGTTTGCCCAGTATATGGAAAATCCCTGTCCCTGTGGCTGCCAGTCTTGCTCTGCAGGCCTTCATTGAACTCACTTATGGCTGACTTTCTTTTTTAATTACACCATTTGGAAAGCAGACTACCTGGTCCTTGCCCCTGCGTGAGGTTAGGCAGGAAAATACTCAAAGTGGAGCTGGAGCAACTCTTGGAGAGAAATATTCCATGCACACTTGCAGATGAGGGGCAAAATATGTTCAGAGCAGAAGTTATGGTCCAATTGATGCCTCCTTCCAACCCATTCCACAACTGTCTGTGGTGGGGTGTCATGTAAAAAGAAAAATATTTGGAAAAGCGGACATATGTGGGCCAGCCTTGGTATGCTTCCCAGAATGTAATGACTAGGTGAATGTTTTTCAGCACAGCAACTAAGGAATATAGGTGACTGCCAAGCACTGGATCTGATGTGGCGTAAAGAGGTACAAAACAAAGAGGAGTGATTTCTCTGAAGAAATTGAGGCCTAATTCTTTCCAAACTCAGCATTAAAAAAAAAAAAAAGACAAAAAACAAAACCAGAACTCTCTTCAGTCCCCCCGCATTGCTTTTCAGATTTTTGCATATCTTTAAGACACTTCCATTGCGTGTACATGCTCGTTTTCACCAGTCTTAGGGCCCTACAAGTACCAATGTAGACTCATTATTGTCCACATTTCTAAATCAACACAGTTACTGAGATCTATGTTATGATTTTAGTTCCACTGGCAATTACTGATATCTAATTACCATTTAATCTGTTCTGAACTTTGTAGGAATGTGTAATAGAAACCACTTTAACTTTTGCTAGAACTGAATTTGAATCATGTGTCTCCTCTCCTACATGACTGCCACATCCACACCCACCATCCCAAAGAACTGAAACACATTTCGGCTTTAAGAGAAAAATACTCTGTACTCTACCATGTACATCCTTGCTCTGGGAGATGGGAAATGCAGGCTCAAGTGCCCCACAGCACCCTCAGACACTCTGCAAGTCTCAGAGAGTCTCCATCAGAGAAAGCTAATGTGAGAGAGGACCCAAGTGGCCTGGGAACAGCTATTCCGTATCACAGACAACCATTACAACTAGGGCAAAATGCTGCTGTGATGCTGGGGCCTCAGAAAGTGCTGGCCAAAATGCTCAACTCCAGAAGCAGCTTTAGGGCTGTGAAGCATCTCTTTGCAACCTAAAGTAAGTGTCTATGTCCCTGAGAGGGCTGAGGTCGAGCACAGAGCTTCTCCGTGGGGCTTCCCAGCGCCACGGGCCCCGCTGGCAACCTGTAAGCATCCTGCAGTGCCAGGCAGGGGCTTGATAAGCAGCCTGGGCTCAGGGCTTCCATGTGCGTCTGGCAGGGTGTGCACTGGATGCACAGAGGCATATATTTTCATAGCAAATCTAAGTGGCAGTTTAGAAAGGCTGATCCAGCCAAAGAAAACCCTGGAAAACCCCGCAGAATGAAACAATAAAACTTTCTAAGAATTTAATCCAATGAGAAAGTTAGTAATTGTCAGAGGTCCACCAGATTTACATTTCTAAAATGAAACAGGCCAACGAAGTAACAAGCTTGTGCTTCTATAATCAACCAGTTTTCTATAATCAAGCAGTTTTACAAAGTAATAAGAATGTGGAGGGAATTCAGTTACAAAAAGTGGCTGCCACCTGCAAGTACCCCTTCAAGGTTTTAATCAATAAGGTTTGCAGAAAAATAGGTGAACTCTCACTTTGCTGGGGTAGATAACATTTTGTGTTGGCCAGCAGCAAGTGTGATTTGGGCAAACATGTCTTGAATAACTGCAAACGAAGTGATGGCAAAACAGCTGAGTGAGAGCCAAAGGGGGCTGCAGGCTGCCTCTGGAGAGCTCCCGACGGCTGAGGATGCGCTGCAAACCCAGCCTGATGTGACCAGGAACAGTTCCCTTGGGCAGCTCTGGGCGATAGGTAACAGCGCGAAAATCCAAAGACAAACTGTAGGATATCACTCCTGCTCAAGGAAAATCTAAAGGGAGGAATGCGGGAGTCACTCCCAGTGATTCCTGCGTCTGCCACTGATGTGCAGGTGCCCAATGTGCCCCAGCCCTGGGAGCACCAGGGCAGCACGACTGCGCTCACGCACTGTTTCTCACCTTCCTCTTTGCTGCAGGGCCCAGGCGAGTGCAGCTGCACCCTCAGCTGCACGGAGAGATGCTGGTCAGTCACATCACTGTGTGGAAGCAAGTGAGGTGGAAAGATAGATTTATTAAGGAAGGACTTTGTTAAGAAGCAAAGAAAGATGATTTAATTTCTTGGCTTGATAAATGCAGATTTTGGGACGCTGCATGGTGGGATGGCAACCCAGACTGTCAGGATCCAAAGGCAACCCCTCTTTTGGGGAATCATTCCAGGCAACGAGGTGTATGAAACAGTGCTGCTTCTACTCCGGAAAAGGGCATGTGCCCTATACACCATATACCACCCTCATGCTGCTCCCCTTTCCATAAAGACTTGAAAGCGAGACAGATTACCCTCCTCGCTCTGCTGAGAAGGGAGTTCCAAAAAACCTTACAGGAATTTTTCTTGCAGCGGGGGATCCTAACACAATCTGTGAGTCAAATGCTGTCCTCGCGTCACAGCATTCAGGTCATGGGCATGCAACCTCAGGAGGCCATCCCTCCAGCCTGTCCAGACCCCGCTGCAGCCGGGCCTTGAGTTTGCCAGCCCTGACAAGCAGCTGAGCCACGGGGGAAGCAAGAGGACTTGCAGAATTAAAATGTGCATTTAGCTCCATGGGCTGCCTTGCCTCCAGCTCAGACGATTTCCTTCTGTCTCAGTCTGATAACTGCGCAGTCTCCCAAAACCTTCTCAGATGGCTGCTGTCCTGCGGATCCCAACAGAAGCGGGGTGAAAGAAAGCTTACAAAAGGCTTGATATCTCTCCGAGCAGTCTCAGTCTCTGGTAGATTAGCAATGCAAACAAACGAAGGCTTCTTGGAACTAGCCAGAGACTTTTGGCAAACCCATGTGTTTGTGACTGCTACCTTCACTGGAGACGATTGACACGACTGTGTCCTTTCCAGGCATTTTCAGCATTTCTGTATTATCAGCCACCTGGTCCAGGGCTGTGGAGCCCATCCAAGGGAGGACCGTGCATGAGGACTGCTTGAAGCAGCTCCATGGGTAAGAACCTTAAAAAGCTGGATCTTTTGTGTAAGAAATCATATTCCTTGGCCGGTTTGTAAATGTTCATTGCAAACTATCTAATGCTGCTGCCAGACAGAATTACCTTAACTGGGACCTTATGGCTCAATCCGTGGAGAGTCTCCCACATAAACATAGGCAAGAATCGAAGTGCCTTTTTTTCGGAGAGAGTGCTCCAAGCGGGTGCAGGCACCTCAGTCACAGCCTTTTACAGGACAGTGGCTGTGACAGCATTGAAAAAGGTCTCACGGGGGGTTCACTGAACTACAGGAGGCCCGGCAGCTATTGCGGTTGTCTTCCTCAAGGGCTTCTTAAATAAAACCAGCAGTGTGTCACTTGTGCACTGCAAAAGGCCATCTGTTCCTCCCCAGATATCTGCATCCCAGCCCACAGAGGCAGATATTATAGGCCCCTGAAGGAGGGTCAACAAATGTTGAGAAGGAGGTCAATTTTCAACTCCAGTAGTTTGTAGCCAGGTGGTTTTAGCCCACTTACTGTCTGGAGAAAGGCGAACAGCAAAACCCTCTACTAGGGTTCGGCTGTTCCTGAAGTCCCCTCTCAGTCTGAGATCCTGGGATTCATAATCCTGGGGCTGGATCCACAAACCCTGAACTGCCTGGCAGTTTGTGGCTTGCCAGGCAGTTATTTTCACACTCTGATTCATCTGTCTGGAGTAAGACACTGATATCTCAGCTGTCCTCGGGGAGAGCCTCAGCACAAAAGTAGAGGTCTCCTCTCTATCTGTAATCATGGCTTGACGCACCCCACCCAGGACCTGATGGGGTGACAGCTTTCCTAAGAAGCCCGAGTGCTTGAGCCAACCACCTGGTTATACATGGTGATCTGGGGTTAGCAGCTAGCGAACAGATCAGTTGAGGAGATCTGGGCTTTCACTGCTGTCCTGGGCAGTCCAGAGTGCTGTTCACTTTCCCTCTGGTTGGAGAACCTAGTTTATGGGAGAGGTGCCAGGCTCCTCATCACGAAAAGCCTGCCAGTGGCAGCAAGGTACGCCTGCAGGTGTTGCGTGGACAAGCTGCTCACCACGTCCCACGTTTCTTTCCTTACTGAACTGGGGAAGACGAAACATAGGCAAGCAAGGGTTGTCCCAGTCTATTAAAACAGGCTGCCTTGCTTCAACCTGATGGAGAAGGTAAAGTCCAATAAAGCTTTGCTGACCTCCGCTGTGCCCTGGGAAGCACCCATGTTCAGAGATCTGGAAAACCTCGCTCTGCAGAGAGGACCATAACCCTGGCTGATGCTACCACGACTCCGGTGCAGGTGGAGAGCCTCTCTCCAGTCTTTAGACTATTTAGCAATAGTCTAAACACGTCTGGGCAGAGCACGTGTTTAGACTATTGCTCTGAAAAGAGGCAGGAGCACTTCACGACAGTGCTGTAAGTACCATTACGGGCACTGCCAGGACGGGGCAGGCACAGCACCAAGACCTGCCCTGCCCTGCCAGGGCTGCCGGCCCCAGGCACATCCCGCGCCGGAGGAGCACACGGGAGCAGGCTGCCACCCTGCTTTGTGCTTGCACGTACTCCCAATATTTACCCTGGCAGCCGAAGCAGGTAACGTTTTATCATTTTGCTACTTGTGGAAATGCCGTGAGGTAACGGGCACCTGAATTTGTTGACAGCTTTGAAGGAAACAATTTAATTGTGCAAACCTGAAACTGATTCTGTCCTTATGCCCTGGGACACATCCCCACTGATGGCAGCTGCAGCCCTCCCCCGGGCATCTGAGGGCAACTTCTGTCCCAATCCGGCAAACACTTACTGGATGCTTAATATTACACAAATGAGGAATGCTTGCAAAGCCAATGGGATAGCCAGTGGGATAGCCAACATTTATGCGTACAATCAAATGCGCAATTTGGCTCTGAGCACTTTGTCATATTGTTGGCCTGTGTTTAAAAAAAAAAAGAAAAAAAGATGAAAACCCACAAATCACATTTAAGCTAGCAGAATGATTTATTAAGAAAAAACACTGACGGATTTTTGAAGTACTGAAAGGGTTGAAATAGTCTGAATAGAATAAAAACTGACACAAATTTTTACCACAATGCAAAAGGAACTTGAACTATTCTAATAAGAGTTTGCTTTAATGTTCATGCATGTCTTCACATCCTGCTTTTGGCAATGGCCAGAAAAGAACTACCGAAATACTGTGAGAAAGCTGTTCTCATGTTATTTCTGGCCCTGCTGTAATGCATGAAATCAGGACATCTCATGAGAGAGACTGATATTCAAGATTTTCAGTCTATTTTTCAGACAAAAAAGTCTGAATATATATCTAAACTTCTGGGTTTAGTCATGGGTAGATCTCAAAGCAACAAGAAAAGTATCCCTGAGGTCACAAGTCAAATAGTCACAATACAGAAGAAAAGATCATAGTTATATTCAAATAACTTGGAGAAAAAAAAACCTGCAAAGCCAATATTCACTTGACATGCTAAGGTGGATGGCTCCTCATTCTCAAAATAACCCTTAATGTCATTGGGGAATTTCTGAAGCTTATTCATAGGGTGGATGGGGTTATGATTAAACCTAAAGTGCTTGAAGACACCAGCAAGTGTCGTAAGACTGGTACCGTGTATGTGTGTGGCTCTAATCTGTCTAAAATCATTTTTGGTAAACACCTTCAGGATTCAAAGAAACATGGGCTATATGAACTATATGGTTTCTGGTGCCCCTGCCAACTCCAAATAAATACGCTCTGTGTGTAGCCAAGGTCTTGGAGAATTATTTCCTGAAAACTACTTTAGAACCAGAAGGAATTAATGAAGATGTGCCAGCTATTTCCTTCGCTGGCTTGCATGCCTCAGACTCACCAATAATAAATAGTAACGGTTTGTACATGAGTTATGCTGCTACACCTCATGTTTTGCGCCCTGCAGAACCATCTATTCTGTACACAAGGAGGAAAACACAGACAGAGTATGAGTTTGTTGCCTTTCCTTGGATATTAACATTCGAGGCTGGCAATAGCTATGAAAGCCAAACTGCATCTTGAGTCTTTGGCTTTATCCTCTGCTAAAGTAGCACTTGCGTATTTTAAAGCTATTTACAGAATTTTAACTTCAGTTCTACCAAAAAGGAGATAATAGAGCTATCAGCAGCGGTTAAACAGATTAATATGATCTGCCTGACTTTTTAATCTGCTTGAATAAACATTTATATTTTTTATTATTATTGGAAAACTTTAAAAAATCTTCTAAGTCATTAGAGATTTGTAAACTATCAATTATGTAAAAGCTAGAGCAACTAGGGAGATGTTTTTATATGACTGCAAGCAATAAGAAAGGAGAGTTTCAAACTCAGGCCAAAAACATTAATCACAAGTCATCTTTAGAAAATCTTTCTGCAACATTTTTTTATCCTCAGACTTTCTCAGGCTTTCTCTGCGGGAAACCAACCCGCTACTGGGTGACTCCTGAGCAGAGCCGGAGATAGCGGGATCCCATGCCCCGGAGGGAGCTCTCCCCGGGAGGCCCCGGGTGCTGGTATAGCTTTTATAGAAACTGGCATTAACTTTGGGGTTTTCCTTCAAGATGCAAAATCCCCTCAATTACATCCATGTTGCTGAGGCAACATGCTCCGATTCTGCCTGTCCTGTCCAGGACCCGACTTCTACTGGGGGAGCTTCTAGACATAAAATCATCGAAACCCTGACTCAACCGCACAAGGTTTTACGCCGTGCAAGCAGCCAAGAGGCTGAGGATATTTCGGAGGTTTTTTTATGCAATAACTGGAGGGCCATCAAACTGAAGCATGTTATGACTACTTCTCCCTGTTTAAAATCCTAAAAGTCAGTCTGAATCTTGTATCCTCTCTGTCTTGTCTCCAGAAAACGCCTCAGATTTGGGGTTGAAAGTGAATACGCTCTGGGCTGACGTGCTGGGAGCTGCTACCCTGCGCAGAGCTTTGTCAGTGCAAAGGAAAGAGGAAACGTTTCTGCTGGTATTATTAACATGTCAGTAGCACTGATAGATTCCAACTGAGATCAAGCCCTCTTGTATTAGCCGCGTGCCAAAAAGAGTAGGAAGCAGAGAAAGGGGAGGAAGCGTTATTATTGCCGTGTTACAGCTGCAGAAGAGAGGCACTGGGACTGTGAAATCCTCGAGGTCACACAAAACCGCATGCGGCTCAAGTGGGGTACGGAGTCAGCCCCTCGGAGCTGCCCCTTCTGTCCCCTCAGCCCACACGCGTCCCTCCACCTTGCTGGTTTAGTTCACATTTTCGGGTATTTGGGGATGCTCAAGAGTTGGGGCTGGTAGAGTAAGTCCCAGGGGACAGGTCCCGGGCAGACGCCACGTGAATCACTCACAAATCCTCCTCTCTCCCTGCCCTGAAAAGGCAGACTTGAGCAAATATTCCTCATGGTTTGAACCATTCTGCAGATAATTATTTAAAATGATGGATTGACCTCTATATCTGTAATACTGAAGAATATTGGTGGTAAAAATACCTGACTTTATGCCTTCCAGTGGTGCTAGATGGAAAAACAGGAATAAATAGTAGGAATTCAATAACACATCGTGCGGTGTTTATTTTTGCACAGGTGGCTGAAGAAAAATTAGAATTATCATTATTATTGTTATCAACCATTCAACATTTATCCTTAACTTTTCAAAGCAGTGATTTCTGCAATGTGACCTGTAACCGTTAAGGTTAAATCCAAACAAATCCACGTTTATTTTTCAAACGTAGAGCAGACATCAGCCATCTGAGATACTACATTAAATGGAACTGAATTGTTCCCTGGACAGTAAAGGCACCGAAGATGTGAATTTCCTGCGATAATATTAAATACAGATTTTAAAACTCAGTTAAAAGAAACATGGTTATGAAAAGAATAAAATATATTTAACAGCAAAATTATCAATGTTGATTATATTGATACATTACCATATAATTAGGAGAATCAGCCTCTTCTGGGATGTTTCACCTCCTGTTTGTACAGAAAGAAGGGTTCATGTGCATATGTAAGGCTTGAGACTCTGGCTTTGTATTCTTTGGGGTTAAGCGAAAATGAGCAGCAGAGGAGAGATGGTGCAGACTGGAGCAACCCATGCAGCTTGACTCAAAGGAGGGCAGAGAACTGGAAAAACCAGGTGGGCCATAAGAGCCACGAGTGGGGTCTTCAGTGGGGGACACAAAGGAGATCCCACCTGGGTCCTAAGAGCACGAAATGGAGAACAGCTCACGCATACCGATGAAGCTGAATAACCAAAAGGCCTGGTCTTGAGCCACTGACTCTGTCCCAGACCAAACTGCACAGCCTCTCCTGCTAACCATGTTTCCCCCTAATTAACACCGCATACACACTGTTGTCATTCCCAGGAAAAGTATCTGGCCCCGCTCTGGAGCCCTTTTGCCCTCGTGGCTGGTCACAGAGCCCCGACAGAGGTTGAGTTAAGGGGCGCTGGGAAAACACGGTTCCTGCAAACACCACGGCCCTCCTCCTCCTCCCCGAGTCCACTGCACGCAGCAGCTGAAGCGCAGCAGAGGCCCTACGGAAGGTGCTTTGTTTTACATGGCCCAGGGGATGGAAATCTAAAAAATGCAATAAAAAATGGAGGTGGAACAGAGCGGCAAGAAAAAATAAAGCACCAGTCAGGAGCTTGTTTTACTGACTCTTTGCGGGGGCAGGAGGGGGGCACATGGAAGTAGAAAGAACTGAGATCTAGTCTTTGGTTGCAGATCTTGTTATATTTTTGTTTATTAATTCCTAGGACAAAACACATCAAGAAGATGCAGAACAGAACTGGGTCCTCCACCCTCTTAGATGAAGCAACAGATAGGAGTTGGGGGTTTTTTTGATCTCTGGTTTGTCTGGGGCTTTTACTGCCATTAACCCCAGTGCTTTTTCCAGAGTTTGAGGGTGTCACCAGGGACGCCACCACACAGAGCCCCCTGCTTCTTAGCAGAAACAGGGGACAGCACTGCCTGCTGCAGCTCCCGAAGAGGTACCTGCCCCTTCCCCATGTTTGCTAGCCCAGCTCCCTGCCTCCAGAGTGGCCTTGGTCCCCCCACGCCTGACAGCCATGTGTGAAGCCGGATTCAAGGCACAGCTTCATGGTTAACCTTCTCCTGCAGCCGAAGCCCCCTGGCCACTTCCCCTTGCCATGCCATAACCCAGGCTCTGGGTTTCATCGCTGAGCTGAGCTAGAAGCCAGATGACAAAATACTATGTGTCACAGCACGTGAGTCCACTCTACAACCCAGCCCGTGCCCTCAGTCTACTCATTTCTAAACACAAATAGCATTTAACCCTTCCCATTTTGTAGAAGACAAGAACTGGACCTTTACACAAGGTTGTCTCCTGCATTTGTACAGAGTCTGGTGCAGTTCTTGTTTTCAGCTTTCTCATCAGGCGAAGTCTGGTCCACCTTTCTGCAGCACTCAGCGGCCTGCAGACAGCAGATCAGCTCCCTTAATCAACACCTTTCCTGGACATAAATGGTAAGGAAATATCTGAGTCACGCTGAGTGCTACACTGGAGCTACAATCTATAATTTTGTCTCAGTCTAGCTTTGCTGGACCTGGAAGTGAAACCAGGGTTTGGTTAACGGTCACATCTGCCAGGGTTCAGGATGTCCTCTTGACAACCTCCCATTTCACCTTCTTGCTGTTGTTGCCCTCCTTGCTCCCCGCAGTCTTTGGCCCTGCGGGTTGACGGTATTACCTGCTGCAGCACCACCAGCAAAGCTGCTTTAGCGATGGTCACACATGATGTTGGTGTCTTTGCTTCCTGCATACCTGTTTCCATTTCAGCACACCCTCTTATCAATTCCTCCAAACCAAATACCCATAAAGAAGAGAAATAAGCATACATTTTATCTTTCAGATGCTCCTTCACTGCTGTTGAGAAATCTTCCAAAGCTCATTTCTCCACAGCTCTTTGCATGCAAAAAGGCCTGTAATTAGGTGGCAACTTCAGAGCCTATATTTGTTTTCTAGTAGGCCAACAAAATTATCTCCCCCCTTAGATGTTGTATGCACTGAGCCCCCCTTGCTCTAAGCCAGGGGCTATTCTAGGCACTGGTCCTGCAAAATGTTCAAAGGGGACAGTTCTTCTTCCTTCCTTAGGATTGTATTTAACAAAACTCCATGTTACAAAATTTAACTTCACCCCTACTTTATTTCACCCCAGTGCTTTGGGGGCTGCAAGGCTGAGCAGGAAAAGCCCCTGCTAAGGCTGCGGCTCTGCCAGCTCTAGCTGCCCGCAGAAGCAGTGCAAACCCCTTGAGGCACCATTTCAGCCAACTTGGTTAAGCAGGTTCATCCTTGTCTACATGTTCCTCAGGACTTTGCCCAGCGCTGCCCCAGCTGCTGACATGGATGGCAACAGGTCTCTTCAGCTGCTCTCCCTATACGTGTGGCTATTTTGCAGTGTAGATAACACCTCATTTTGCATAATCATAAACAATTTCTCACCTACCCAACTTCTCAGGCCCTTCGACATACATGGCTGTAGTTATTTAGCCACCCAGCATGCCATAGTGCAGAGTGTACCAGGGACGTGAGGAAATTCTTTGAATTTCAAACATATATGTTTACCGTGAAGGAATCTGCAGCTGGAGGAGGGAGCTGTGAGAACGCAACGCCAAGGAAATGTTTGCTGAAAGCATTTAAAAAATAACCAGAGTACGAAGCAAGGGACAAAAGCAACATTTTGCTGGGAGTGCAAACCAGAAAGGAGGACTGTATTTTGGACTGTAGACAGGTCTCTACCAAACTGGTTTTGGATTGCCCCCTGCTCCTGGCCGAGGAAGGGGGAGCGGGCAGAGCGGTGCTCCAGCCTGCCCCGGTGGTGCCAGCCGGGCTCTGCGAGGCAGCTGCCCACCACGGGCAGCCAGGCTGGGGCTGCAGTCCCTCGGCTGACTGGAGCAGGGTTGGCACTGGGCAGCTCCATCGCTCGCAGCCTCGGAAGCAAATTCTCCTCTCAGCCTGACAGTGAGGTTGATTTTTTCCTGGCTCCTCCAGTGAGACAGATTAGGCCCCAGAGTACCACTTTTAGGCTCTTTCTGCACGATATCCTTTGGAAAGGTGCCCTGCTGCCACTTTCTGGCATGCCAACCTGGCCTGCCGGCTGTCTGAGGCTGGGCACGCCGGCAAGGGCTGGGAGAGGGGTGTTGCAAGGACCAGCCAGGAGCTTCTTGCAGCTCCAGCCCCAGGTGCCCCAAGCCCCCTGCACTCCAGGCTCCCGCCCTGCTGTGGGATGCATGGGAGCCCTGGTGCTCCCATCAGCTGGCACTGCACCGTCCTCAGGGGAGCAGGCTGCGGGCCGCGGTATGCGGCCAGCAGCTATTGACTTACTTTTCCGTGCATGGCCGGGTACGTAACCTTAATTAAAAACATGAAGCCCACAGTTTGTATCACATTTGCGATGTTAAACAAGCTCTGGAAATAGAAACCCTGTTTTCATTTAAGCTTTTCAACTGTGATCTAAGTAATAAAATATGGAGTGGGCGGGCGTGTGTGAGATTTACATGTGATGATTTGGGAGATCTTGCTGCTTTAGAGGCTTGTAAGGCGCCGTGGAAAAAAAAACTGCCGCTGCTTCGCCGCGCTTGGCAGCGCCTGCCCCGCACAGACTTTCGGTTTTTTCCAGAGCCGCTTTCCAAATGCTGATTTCTGCCCTCAGCTCTTGTTGCTGTGATTTATTCTGGGTGCGGGTGTGGGATCTATCAGGCCCTCAGCAACCTGCTGCCCTGGCTGCCCGTGCCCTGCCCAGCCCTGGGCAGGCAGGCAGGCGGGCAGCGCACACTCCCTCGGCTCCTGGGGACCACAGGTGTCCTTGAGGACAGCACGTACCCTGCAAGTGCAGACAATGATCCCCTGAGCCAAAGCCCAAGTGGCACCGTCATCAGAAGACATGGGGGAGGATTATCTTTGCCTTCCCAGTTTCTCCTGAACCACCACGCAGGGAATGAGCATCCATCCCACCACGGCAGGCAGGCAGGAGGGGAGGCCTTCCGATGGCACCTTCTCTGTACCCTGCTGGTGCCTGGGCTGACCTGCTCCAGAGACTGACTCAGCCTGCAAGGTCCACAGAAACCTGCCGTGTCCCATCCGTGCCTCCCCTCGGGAGCTGGGGGCCAGAGCCTGCACCTGCCCTGCAGGAGGGGATCACCCCGGCCGTGCCAGAGGGGCTGGGAGAGGGGAATGGGAAGACAACAGGGCAAATGCTTGCATGAGGCTGCAAACGGTTGAGATCACCTTCCCATTTTGCTGGAGTGAGCAGGAGCCCTCAGGAGCTTGTTTTTGATCAAGCCTATCACTTTCTCAGTCTCCTTTTGCTGTAATGTAATTATAACAATACTTCCCAGGTCATAAACAGTTCAGCTGGGCATGGCAATGATTGGAGCCGCGTGTTTTGCAGCAAGCCCCTAATAAGCACTCACATTAGCACAGACTAACAGGAGGCATTCGTCCCACGGTGTCACCGTATGCCCCTCTTCCCGCCCTCCCCAGGCTGTTTCCGAGTGCTCTGGCCAGGGCGTGTACTCTGGGGGAGCCTCGAACAGGGCTCTACCCAAAGGCCTGTGGAAGCGTGGGGTGCATGGGCTGTGCAGAAGCGCTCCCGCGGTCATTTTTGTCTGTTGCTATCCTTTATTTTCTCGGCGGGGGACTGGCAGCAA
>NW_009204757.1:0-1190 GCF_000690835.1 Fulmarus glacialis
GGAGAGCGCGCTTCGCACCCCGCTCTCCCCCACGGGCCGCGCAGGGGCACACGCCGGGTGCGTCCCGGCAGCAGGAAGGGCTCCTCTCATCCCCGTCGCCAACGGCGCGTTCTGCACAGCCTTTGCCTCAAATTCAGGGAGCCGCAGAGATTGAGCGTTTCTGCCTGGTTTTGTGTAATTTGATTCTAAACTCCTTTTGCCCCCGCTACACAGCTCTCCGTGGAAACCCATCACTTTCCACCCCAACCCTTGTCAGCAGAGGAATGATTAAATGAGGAGTCGAGCAAAAGCTTTAAATGCATATCTAGCATCAGCATAAACTGCAGAAGCAACAGGTAAACACCTCCCTCTAAAAGCCTGATTTCTTATCATAACTTCTGCTGCATTACCTACCGTTGGTGGTGTCAAAGGTGATTACTGTGCCTCAGGGGAAAGCGCAGCAATCTAGTGTGGAGAGGAAAGCCAGCTGTGCCATTAAGGGTAAGCTACGAAGTTGCAAGGATTCTTTCTAAAAGTTAGTTGTATAAAATGAGAAGCAAAACAAACAAACAAAAGTCACGTTAGGGATCCACATAAAAAACACGTTTAGACTCCACAGAAGCCAAATGCAGCTGGGGTTTGCTCTCTGCTGTGTTCAATAGCTGCTTGAAACCTAAGCTGCATGGGTATGTATTCTCAACTACCTCCAAACAGTATTTTTGATTAGTCGTTTGGTTTTATAGGAAAAAAACCTTTTTCTTTGGCGTCTGAGCCAACTTATACTAAGCAAAATCAGAGGGACTTAGTAAAAACAAGATGACAGATTTACATCTAACAGTTTAGGAAGAGGGGAGTTTTCCAGAGGCTGCAAACTAGTATTTGCCTGATAATTAGGTTACCTTAAAAATCCATTTAAAGTGAAGCTTTGTTTCCTGAGTAAATAACAACATACATACTAATTTACAGTGGCATTAGTTAATAGGCCCAATACTGCTGCCTTTCCACAGCCAAAACTCTCCTTACAACTGAGTAGGAAATGCTGTAAGATGTGGTTTATAAGCTCCTGTGCAAATACTAGATACAATTTCTGATTGTATTTTTTAAAAACAAATCAGAATATATAGACAAGATGCAAAAATACACAGAGAAAATCTTTACTTACACTGCATACAGTTACATCCCAAAAGATATAAATGGACAACCAGCAGGAA
>NW_009204757.1:1221-40692 GCF_000690835.1 Fulmarus glacialis
ATAAAGAAAAAAGACATGGCATGTGCATTTGCTCATTTTAAAACTGTGAATTGCTGTAACTGTTTTCAATCTGCTGAAGTTAAGTTAGTCTCTTTGGACCAAATTCTGCTTCTCTTATTCACATGTATAGTCTTTCTAAAAAGACAAAAGAACTGCTTTCGTCAGTAAGGTAAGCAGAATTTGGCCTTTTCAACACAAGCTACAGGGGGTAAAGAGACTGTAAGAAGCCAATTGAGAAAGACTTTAATATGTTTGACTTTATCACCAGCCAAAAAAAGAGGAACATTTCAAATAAGTCTCCACATATGAATACAAGGCACACTAAAGTCAATGTGGAGCTGCAACAAATTTCTTTAGCTCATTTTATGTTTTCTTTTTATCGTTTCAATAGTTAAAGTAAAAATATAGGGGGAAGTTCTCTATGTTTAACTTTGGGGAAAGTGCACTATAAAATAGAGCCCCTACTGGTGTTCATTAGTTTTAACAAAGAGTCTGGTCATAGGTTAATACTGGTAGACGGTATTGTAGCCCACCACATGCTAACTGTCGTCACTGTGAAACCAGTGCAGAGAAGTCTATGTCTAAAAGAATAAGAATTAAAAGAACAAAACAATGCTTTCATGCTGCAATTATTTTGCAGAGAGAGTAATATTGCATCCACATGTACTGTACAAAAGACTTTATTTTCTTAATCACAAAGCCACCAAAACTCTTTGCAAAATAGGTTTTATTTTACAGAACGTATTGCACGGCGGCTAGTATTAACTATGCCTTTGTAAAATTGGAAGAAATAGTATCTTCAAACTCAATATAGAGCAAAATGAAAAGAAACATTTAGTTTGCTCCAGTAGATTCTTAAAACCGTGCTTCCTATCTGAAAGGTCTAAGCCTTTTGGCATTCTAAGGGACTCGTGCGGGATCACAAATGCATTAAGTAAAGAATGTGTTGATTTGTAAAGTATAACAATGATCCAGACCATCTCACTGACATGAGAAAAAAATTACAGAAAATGAGGTAAAGAATGTGTCCTCATCAGTCCTTCCTGATTGAGATAAATCAGCCTAATTTTGTTGAAATCAATAGAGATTTGGCAATTTCCTCTCTTTTAGTCCTCCCTGATGTTAAATTTACAGAATTGTGCCATCGGTCCCTTAGGGGCTGGTAGGGCAAGGGCTCTCTTAGGCTCTACCACAGGCTGACTTCTCATTTCTTCAGTGTGCCAAGATCGTTCATGATAGTGCCCCAATCACTGGTGACATACCATAGACATCTCAAGCCATATTTTGAAGACATGGATGTTGTTCAACCTCCACACCCTTCATCACTATGGTTTTATTTAAATCTGTGCTGCAGTTACTGTCTTACCTTATGTGAGCAAGAGCGGAACTTTCTCCCCATCTCATAGTGAATCTGTTTCACTGTTTTAATTCTGGAGATTAAGATAAGTATGGGCAAATCATACTGTTGAATTCGAAATGTCAGTTTCCAGCAATACAGACACCACCATCAGTCAGGGACTTCCCTTGGTTTATTTTTTCTCTTTGCTTAATCATCTAACTGTAAAAGCTATCAAGTTGATACATACAAAAGTGATTTAAAATTACCTCAGCTTTACAATATATACAAGATTGCCTCAAGTAATTGTTACCAAAAACCCCCAAACCTTTAATCCTCTTCACAGGGAAATAGTTGTTAATTATTTGTGCATATGCTTTATATATATCTGATTGATGATATCATTGATTTTTTTAAAAATCTTTGAGTACATTTGTTTCAAATTTTTACAACTTAACAAAATATGCTAGATGAATGGAAAAAATCTATTCTGTTTTGAACAGTGCCTACTACCTTAAGGCCACGTATCGTATGACCGTTGAGATTAGAAACAGAAACTCACATCTTCCTGTTTCTAGGGTGCTTTGCAAATGTTATCTCAGTATAAATAAACTTGTTTAAAAGCAGATTGAACTAAATTTTTTTTTTTAGCTGCAAGATATATGTAAACTGATGCAAATTTTCTCCACTTAAGTGTGAATGAAATGAGGTTTTTTCCATTTTAGAAAATGTTGTGTTCCCTATCCCTTGAACTGAAGAGTGAATTTCCACTGCCTGTTAGCTCACGGACTCTGAATGTTTAGTCTGTAATTCTATACTGTTATTTACATGCTCAAAATGAAGGGTTTATTTAAAATGTGTGTTTTTAAGACCACTTCAAACAACTTCTCTTTAGCAGATCTTGCTTCAGAGCAAATCTCACAGTTACATCTAAATTCAGTAGTACAATCAGATGACCTGTGGAGTAAGATGCGTGTCGAACTATTGTGAGCTTGATACCTCTACTGGTTTAAAGGCCAAAAACTTTAAAAGTGCAAAGCTAAGCTCATAGCAGCTCAATGCTATTATGCTACTCCACCAATTCTTATAATCCTCTTGTGTTTAGGTAATTCAGTGAAATTTACTCCCAAGTCACAGTTACCTTGTGAGTTACGTCACAAAGTCATATTGTGAAATTGTTCGAGATCTTTGCGGATGGTACATATAGGTAAAAATACACTTTCAGCACCGTATTTATATAGAATGTTCAGCAGAGTCACCATTTAACCAGAATAGACTTTCACAACTCTTTTAGTATATCTTTTTCATTTGGTGACTTTTTTCCTCAGAAAAATTGATGCTTGGCAATTGTTGACAATTTGACAGAAAGCTCACTCTACAATGGCAGGTACCAGAGTACTCTACTCAAGTCGAAGCCACTTTTTTGACAGCCAGGCCCTCTCTGTGAAGCTGAGTCCCACACAACTTGTCAAGTTAAAGTTTCCCACAAAGAGGAGCTTCCTCAAATTTCTAAACTGGAAATGGTTTATCAAGCAAATATATCACTTGATCAATTATGGGGAAAAGGCTAATCCAGAATGACCAACAAATAGTTCCCATTTTGTTCAAAGAACAAGACTTCAAATTTGAAACCTGCAAGTCACCTGTTGGAGAAAAAAAATGGCTAATTTGCGAGAAAGCTTCTCTGAGGCAGAAATCGGATCCCTCACTTTTGAACATAAAAAGAAAGCTAAACCAACACAAGAAACAACATAATAGGTCTTAAAAAAAACCTTGAACACAGATTCCCTCCCCCAACTTTAAACTGTGCCTGTGGGTAGTGACCCAGTTAGCAAGGTTTCTTTTGTACGTTAAAGATTTCAAAGCTCTGCTTGATTTCTTCCAGTACAAAAGCAACCATCAAAATTCTGAGCTTCTCTTCAAATTCAAACAACTTAAGAAGAAAGTGTATTTGCTGAATTTTCAAGGGCATGAAAAGAACACCCTTCTGAGTCTCTTCCTAATTAAGAAGGTGGCAAAGGACAGCTTAATTTGCATTTTGGGAGGTAGCTGAGAATTGCGAACACGTAAACATTCAAACAAATGCAGAGTTCTATCTAAAAACTTCTATTTCTAACCAGAGAAAAGGCAAAAATAACAATTCAGGACCTTGTGTGGCATTGGGAATCTCAATAACAATTATTTCCATTGACAGTCAAAACGTACTTGCTGTGATTCTGAAAGAAATTACGTGGTTTAAAGAATTAGGTGGAAGAATGGGAGGAAAACTGACATGTGCATAATAAAAAATATTTGGAAACAGTAACAGCTTAATTAGTCTATCCTGTAGACTTTTGTCCTTTGTGATTTCAAAACTTTATTATTCAAAAGTTAAAGCATATAAAGCACTAGTTTTTAAGAATTTTTGAGTTTGTTTTTTGAATCACATCATCAGTAAGAATTAAGGTTCTAACGCTTCCATGGTTTACGTGCATGCCTGAATTTAGAAGAGTAATCTTTTTGAGGTCAATGTGTGTAAGCTTACAGTTGTTGTTTTATAGGTGCTATTGAAATCTTGTTCCAATCTTTATAAAACTCTGTCTGTACTTAACAGCATGTACAATTTACCATCGAAACCAGTATATCACTATTGCTATCATAGGGTGTAGAAAAGATGCTATAGCAAGGACTACTTATGGAGAAATCATTCACATTATTAATTAACGCTGCATGGTTCTTCTTGACAATTACATTTTAAAATTATACAGTAAGCGTGTCTTAAAATAGTCATGTCTTCAAAATAAAAATACTCTTTACAACTGTATTGTAATTTGTAAATGTATATGAGAACATGGAAACTGGGAAAAAAGCAATAATGGAAAATATCCTTAAAATAGCTTGATGGACATGAATTCTCATAGCGGAGGGAAGTCTCTCTCTCTGAAATAAAGGTATTGAAACTGACTCCTCTGTCAAACTCTAGGAGCAGGTTAGAAGATCAAAGAAATTTTGCATCATCAAAACCGGTGGAAAATTAGAGTTCTGCTTCCTGTTGGAAAATTATCCCATTTGTATTTTAAAAAATTCTAACCCCTTCTAATGTATCTCAGAAACAAATTCAGGGAACTTGACTAGGCTACTTCATCCTCTCCCTACCTGCACGTCCCCGCATTAAAAGGCGGTGGGGACATCAGGCAGGAATACAAGCTGTACAACAAAGGGAAGGTTTGGTAGGGACTACAAACGTCTGGGGCTGGGTACAAATCTCTATGGCATTTATGATCAAACCAGAATAATTGACAACTACATTAGCTTATTAATGAACACTAAGTAGATGCCTGCTATATTTGGACTGGTAAGTTTAAAAGATTCTATAAGCCGTAGTTATCCCAACCCTATTAGGCAACCAGTCTGTTTCAGAATTTATTCTGATTTTATGCAGAGAAAAGGAGCAATCATATTAAGAATTATACAGTGAGTTAAAAATACCTTTCCGTTACTTAAAACCACAGTTTAAATGGCTGAATGGTATTACCATCGTAATGTATTTACACCATTTTACCTTCAGAAAAAAAAGCCAAAAAACCCTTTTTTTTTTTTTTTGCAAAGGAATCAGCATAACTTGAAAGCATACAAACTTGAAGATAAAAATGAAGAATACAGGAATGGGAATGATAATATGTAAGTGAGAAATATGAAAGGCAATGCAGGCAAATCTTGTATAACATGAAATACGGCTCCAAGAAAGGTTTAAAAAACTGAATGAGTTTTAGAGATTCTGGCAGTTAAATTGGTGTATGGTCTTCAGTTTATCAGTACAGATGCATTACTATTTTCATTATATAACAACATGTATATCACACTATTAACTCATGGAGAGAAAAAGGAGATAAGAGGCAGAAGAATGGATCCAGGATCAGGAAAAGCCGGTGTAGAGGTGATTGAAAGCTGATCAAGATAACAAACTCAAGGAAAACAAGAGGGGATAAAAAGAAGATAATGAGATACCACTTCAAAAGCTTTGAGTAAATCAAAGGAAGTGGTCCATGTAGCAAGGTTCATTTCCTTGCTGTTTTGTAAGGTGAGGCATGTAAATAACCTTGCTTTCTGAAACACATCTTCCTTTCCGTGTAGATTTAAAGAAAGAATGCAATAGGATAGCTGAACAAAGATAATCACTGATTTCTAGACATACTTCTTCAAATGTCACCTAGCTGCAAGCACTGAAGGTATCATGAAGCCTTATAGAAATGAAGTTAACTAGTCTCCAAGTCATTATTCATTTAAATGACATTGCGGATATCCTATTTGCACTTTCCCCTGCCACAGGAGAGAAAGACTTTATTATATCTACCAGATAAAAAACAAACATTGTAGAAATGATTTATTTTTTCCTATCTAAAGGATTTATTCATAAGAACTGCTGTGTGGTAGCCTGCAGAACAGTCTGCCTTGCTCTTTTAGCCTCTGTAACTGGGAAACCCATTAAGACCACATGAGTTGTCAAAGCATACGGTATGTTACATACTGTATGAGTACTGTCCACAGGCACTCGCTTTGAAGGCAGGCCAATGGCAAACAGTGGCACCAGGAGACCAGCTAAAATATAGAGAAATCAAGGTGACAGCACATAAAACACAGGTTGTGCAAGACCTCTGTTAAACAGGCAAAAAGCCAAGGACACATGGCTAAAGGGTTTCCAAGCTACTCTCTAGTAGTCTTTTGCTTGAATTGAGGTGGAAAAAAAAATACTGGTGTCATATGGGATGTTCTCAGTTTTACTCCTCAATTCTTAATCTCCACCTCCCTCTCCCTCCCATTATGCTGAGACAGATAAGAATAAAAGCACAAAAGTTGGTGTACTTAAGTGAGGTCAGGCAGTAGAAATAAACGAATTGACAAGCTGCACAACAGTGATCATGTTCCTGGCCAAAGCCAGGAAGTGTCAATCAACAGAGAGCTCAAAGATCTCTGTTGTAGAGAAGACATTAGTTCCTGTTTGCAGAGCACCCTGAAGATTAAAAGTGCTGTGTATCATTACTATCCAAAAAGCTCTGTTGTCCAGTAAAACGCTAACTATGATGTATTGTCAGAAAACCTTGCAATTATTTATAAATAGTTTTTCTGAACCGGCTGATGTAAATCTGGTGTCCGTGATTGCTCCTGCTTTTTCTGCTAGTGTAAGGGCTTGTAGACCAAGGATTTTACCTCCATGCCTAGATAGTAGTATCAGCCTGTTTCATGGCCAGTATGAAGGAAATGGAGTTCTATGTATTCAAAGTAAGTACTATGCTGTATGACATCTGGGACAGGTAGTATAAAAATATCACTAAAAACCAGAAGGAATGGCTATCCTACCAAGAAAAGGCTAGCAGTTGTTCTGATAATAAGAAGTACTTGGAGGAATTTTCCTGTCGATAGAATTATTTCCCATAGGACATGAAAGTAATGGCTTATTACAAATCCAGTTATGTGGTACTTAACCCTAACTTTTAAAGGTTCTACTATCATAGCCTTTTACAGTTTTCAGTACTTTTAATCTACTCACATGCCTGCAAGATAGGAAAGCATATTTTTATCTTCATTTTTGGTGAAACAAAGAACCTAGACACTATCCAGTGATCTGTTGAAAGCTACACAAGGAGAAAGTAGTAAAAGCTGAATTTAGTGTCACATCTATGATTCTATGATCTCTCACTTCCCAAGCTGGTGTCCTAGATACCAGATCCAGCTATTTTGGTATTTAAGAAGATAATATTAATGTAAAGAAGATAACGTTAATCCAAGTTGTTATACATTCAGTCATTTCCTAAACAAGTAAGATTATCTGCACTTTTCCCCTCCCATCTTTTACCTTAATTTTGATGTGAAGAAAAGGAAAGGACCAGGCTCTCGAAGCATATCATATGGCTGACTTGACAAGGCCGGTGTCACTGTGACAGTTTTTCAGAGATAACATCTAATGACAGAAGGTACTCCTGTATGTTTCTGGTGTTCATTTCACTGCTGCTCACTTTGATCAGTACTGATTTAGGCCTTGATTTGGATTCTCAGTTGCATATCACCAACAACTTTTTAAGCTATCCAGCCGCATATTTTTTCAGTGAAATATTATTATCCCAAAATTTAGAGTCCCACTTTCCCTTCATGAGGGGTGTCTCTCCATGAAGATGTCCAGCTCTTCATCCATGGAAGAATTGTTCTGAGGGTTGCATCCATGAAGTGGAAATAAGCTCACCCATATAGCAATCGTAATTCTGACTCCAGAGACCTGATTTCTATACAGCATTTCCTCAATCTGTTTTTTTCCCTAAGTCTTCCTACCAGCCAGAGCTTTTGAACACACCTACAAGAAGAACGAAGCCTTGCAACCAATACAGTCAATTCTGACTTTTAGCTTATTTTCTAGTAGCTCACACATTCAAGGAAGTGGAAAAATGTGGGAAGATGCTCAAAGAAAGGCTTAGATTTGTTTCCCTTTTTCTTTCCTAAGGAAGCTGACCTTAAGTAAACCCAGTTACATAGCTATTCATCATGATGGTAGGGAGAGATAGGGTAAGCATACCAGAGAGCTTCCCTCTCCCTCACCTCTCCACATCATACAGTTCTGAAAAATATGGTTGGGCTGGCCATTTATACACCTTCCTGCCCAAGAAACAGTCGTAATGCCAGTGTCCTGTCTGACAGTTGTTCATCAAATCAATCAGGAGGTTTAAAACCTCAGTGATGAAAAATCGCTGCTCTCCAGTTGGTATCAATTCCAGTGTTATACTGTCATAACTGTTAGAAAGCCTGTTTTTCCTTAGGTCTGATCTCTTTTTTTTTGTTCTACTTTCAACCTGTTACTTTGCTGGCTGTAGATAGGAAGAAAATTTGTTTCCCTTTCTCTTTCTAATAGCAGCCTACCAAACATTTATCTTTGGGGTCTTTGTGCTCTAGACCCAACATGTTTTTTCAGTATTTTCCCACTGGTCATGTTTTTAGATTCATGGGCCCTGTTGCTCTCCCCTGGACTCTCAAACTGGCCCCACACCTTTCTGGAAATGCAGGTACTCAAAACAGGTTCTTGCTGAAACCTCACCATTTCTCAGTAAGTAAGAGCAAAAATTAACTCCCTGGGTTCTGAAGGCCTTAGTCCAGTCCGTAATGCCTCTAAGGATGTTTTGGACTTTCCTTTCTGTTTGAAATCAGAATAAGGGTTTTCTGTTTATAGAGTAAGAACTAATAGGGTCTTGGGATTACAGATAAAATAGTGTTTCTTAAACATCCCAGTTAGACTTTTCAAGCTTCTCACACCAAAATAATGGTGCAATAGGACACCTCTGCTGTAAAGCAGAGATATTTAGTAATAAAATCAGACAGAATTATAGCTGCTGAGCAGAGGAAGCAGGACCTTTGTGTAAGTGTGAATGAAATGTGACTTGAAACTGGCTTAACCTGTTGTACAAATTAATTTGTTCATAAATATACTCAGAAGATGGCTTTAAGGGGAGAACATTGTATTTTAAATGTAAGTATTATGCCTGTCTGGCCTGTGCTCTTTTTTAAAAAATGGAATATATTTTTTCACCTTGCAGTTACCTAGGAAGGGTAAGTATTTGCAGAATACAGATCAGAGAATGTTGGGGTTTTTTTGCCTCGGGAAACCTTGTTAGGTATCTGCACATTGGTGCCGAAGCAGCACCTCCAGTTTCCTTCATAATGTAGCAAGATTTCTTTGTACATTACTTATCCCCTCATTCATCAGTCTGCAGATATTGGGAGAAAGACTTCCTTTGATCTCTGGAAATAAAGGCATCTCTTCTGGAAAAGTTTCTCAAATGTTAAAAGGAGCCAAAGAATTTTTGCAAAGCAATGAAGAAACCTGGGTGGGGGTGGGGGGAAGGAGGCTTTATAATACAACCTGCAAGTTATCAAATTCAAGTTATTACAGATTAAAGGGAAGAGTGGGGTGCCTTGCCTGGTTAAATAGCTTCCTTCTTTGTAGCCAGGTGTTCCAGCACAAATAGCCTCTTATGACTTCAGCTACAGCTATGGGGGTTGTGAAGGCAAAAACTTACACAGGTAGGACTCTTACCATTTAATCACAGTCTTAAATTCAGCTTTAAACCATTGGTTGCTCAGAAGAAACCTGAGTCCAGAAACTTGCATTCAGGCTTACCTTAGTGCTGGCAAGGAAGATGTATATGGTTGTTTATAGTACATGTGCACCATGGTAGCTATCACTGATTTTTCACGGTCTATATAAAAGCATAATTGATATTATCTGTTTTCCACTTGATATTTATATAAAGGTAGATGTATTTTGATTCCTTTTTGACCCGAAGTCATGAAGGTTAGAGTCCTTTAAGAAACGTGTGTTTTTACATGCTAGGAGGACAATATAGTTTATATTCTCCTTTAGTATGACTTCTAGAGAAAAAAGAGATGAAGGCACAGCAAAAGCAAACAGGGATATGGTTTGATTGCAGGAAATTATGTGGAAATTGGCCAAATAAACAAGCTTTTCCTCTAACTGTCCCTCCTGACCTATGAAATGGCCATCTCAGTAGTGGAAATGCACCAAATGAGCAAGTTGTTCCTCCTCTTCTCCCTTTTGGTCTATGAAAAAGCTAGTGAGAAGGACCACTGCCTCATTCAAAAAAATGTACTTAGAAGGCAAGTTTGTGCCCCTTTTAGGCACTGCAAAACATATTGCAGTAAACTGTTCCGTCCTTAGTACACAGGAGATCATCTTCATTTGTTGAACCAGCGTGAATGTGCAGCTCAGATTTGGCTGGCAGTGGAGTGTCATCTTGCCCATATTAACACTGCTTACTTTTCTTCCTTTCTTAAATACTTGGCAGTACACAAAATCAAGTGTCTGTTCTGTTAAGAAGTGTGATTCATGAATACTAGCAAAACTGATGAATGAACGAGGAGACAACTAAAAAAGGGGGAAAAAAAAAGAAAAAAAGAAAGAGAACATCCTTTTCCCTTTAATGGTCATGAATACTGCAAGGTTCCTGCGGTGGCTCTCTGACATACCAGCTCTCAGCTTGAAGCCTGCTGAAGTTTTTGCCCCTGCTTTAGTAACCTACAGAGCTTTACAAAAGGCATAATATTTTAAGGCATTTAAGGCATTATGTCAAAATTGTGCACTCTCTCTTCTAAAGCAGAGTTTCTATTAAAAGAGAAACACCCATCCAAATAAAATGAATCCCACTTCCATCTTCCAAATTATTAATTTAAAACCTCTGGCATCTATCTAGTAGGTTACATTGTTTGTTTTCCTAATATACATCAGTAGTTTATGTCATTTAAGAAAAACAAACGCTGTCATTGTTTTTAGACAAATGAATATGCTGGTCATAGTAGATCAGCAGCAGATATTAAAGTTCTTGGGGCTTGACATTGAAAGAAAACTCCTTTCTGTTTTACTGAGTATTCAAATATAAGTTATGTGTTTTAATAGTTCAGTGGAGAGAGTCATATATTAATGAGACTGCTCAGCTTCTGCTCCTCAAAGCTTCAGGGTGACATTGGTCGAAAGTGGGCATGATACCTTCTATTACCCTTTTATTTTTTGCTTGATTTCTTCCTACACCTTCAATAGAAGATTTTGTTAGAAAAGTATTTTATTTATTTAGTTAAGAAAAATAAATGTATTTCTGTAGTACATAAAGTAAAGCAGCAGGCAAATGGTGACTGTAAGAAAATCTGCTGCATCATATCAAATATATTTTAATCAATACAAATCATAAAGGGGATATGTATAATGATGATAAGAAAAAAAAACTTTTATTAAGAAAGCAAACGCTATCAACTAAAGAGCATTGCAGTCAAGTTTCATGGTGAGATTAATGCATTTTCAACTTAGTAAGAAATGAAAGTTAATTTAAATCTACTTTCTATAAAAACAACTTTCATAGAAAGCCTGAACTCGCTTTTCTTTAGTTAATGTACCTTCCCAATTTACCAGTTACAAACTTCTTAAGAACCACTCCCAATTTTATATACAGTGAAAAAGAAAGATCTGTCTTTTTTGGTGGTAATGTAGTTGTCATCATCTTTTTTAAGCACGTTTTACATGTTCACAAGAGGGTACAGGTGACTGCAAACTTCAAAGCTCTTTTCAGGTATCTTTTCACATTTTTTCAAGATAAAAGTGTTTTTTCCCTTAGGTCTGTGATGAAAATAATATTCCTGCATTGTATAGATCTCTTTCAACATAAGTTTGATTTCCAGAATATCTAGCCTTAGCTTCTGAAAAAGCATCTATATGAAGCAACTTATTTTAAGAAAACAAAGAGAAAAGCAGTTGTAGAACCACTTCAGAGAACACGCTGGATAAAATGATTGGGAATAACTAAACTCTGCTAGAGGGAGCTCTGCAGCTACATATTTACTCAAACAAGTGAATTTTACAAGAATTTGCAATCTACCTACTATTGTAGACAAAGCTAGTCGAAACTTGGAGCTAGCAGCTTAAACATTAATAATAGCTAGAGTAGACAAAGCCTATAGATCATGGCATATGAACTGTAACAGCCATATTACAACATGCCAAATAGCTAACTACAGAATAATCCGAAACCGACCTAAGAGGATGTGATATTGTATAAGAAGATGTCCACTTAGCAACCGCTTAGTAAAGAAACAGCAAACAAATCAAACCAATAAAAAAGCAAGAAGACCCCAGACGTTAATATTACTGTTGGTCTGAACTATCGCGTGAGGGGTTGGGAACTTAGATTGTAAGGGTATAATTGCCCAGGGATTTCTTTGTTTGGGGTCCCTCTTCGGAGATACCCAGCTTGAGCTGTAGCGCTATCAATAAAAAGGACTTTAATCTCTTTTCAGCTTATTGATTCAGCAGAAACCTAGAGTTGAACCCTGTTATGGTGGCTGGCATGCATAATTTCCATAACACTACACAGAATTACGGTAAATTAATGTGAACTTGAAATGACATACTTATATTGTATGTCATTCCAAGCACAACATCTAGGTTACTGATGATCTGCAAAACATTAGTTTTTGCTTTGAACATTATTTTTGTTATCAAATTAGAGTCTGCTTTTAACAACAGTATCTTCAAATGGTAGTTCTGTTATGGATGCAAGAGCGTGAATAATGTTATATGATAAGGAATAAATTTTCTTTCTTATTTTCAAACCTGAATGTAGACAGAGAACATGCTGTTGTACAAGAAGTGCAATGAAAAGCCTGATCCTGTGTTAGGCAAAACAGCCATTGGTTTTAGGGTACAACCAGACAAAACATACGAGCTCTGAAAAAGTTACAATTTCTACTCATGTTCTTCAAGCTGATCAAGAATTCAACTCCTTTTCTCAATTAGGCCCATAAATTACAGTCACATTATCTCGGTTCACTTTATCTGCTTGTTCCTCAGTAGGTGAGTCTACCTTCTTACCCACTATTCAATTTGCTACCTCCATACAGCTGTGCTGCCGCGACCTCTCAGTGTCTGCTTTGCATTAGCGTGTCCTGGCATTGCTAGTAGTCAAGGCAGCACGAAATTCCCTTGTGTGAAATGGCCCCAGTGCAAAACCTGTGTGGAGCAAGGAAATATTCTGACATTTTACCTAAATGTGCTAAATGTTCTAGCCACTATAACTGTGTTGCTAGCAGAACTGAAACCTACTAGTTAAGGCCTATTTCAGAGGACTGTACGCTACACTGCAGTGCTATGCACAGAGATGGCCTCTAAATGAAGGAAAGTACAAAGTTAAGAAATGTGTGGTGAGAGAAAAAACAAGACTTTCTTTATTAGTGCTTTTGCTTTAATAAAAACATTTTATTTACTACGCATTGCAGAGACAGACTTTATCTCATTACTGACTTCTGGTTGTATCTCCCTCCCGTATACATCTTACTGAGCAGAAAATAGAGCTCAGTGTTAAAAAACAGGGAAGAAAAGCTGACTATTACAAGGTATTAGTGACATGCTTCAGCTTCCTGTGCTATGCTTACAAGAAAGCTTTAGCGTAAGACTTCATTAAATACAAGGTAGCAAATGATTCCAGGAGGAGCTTATTGCCATGAGTAAGAGAGCATATAAGCAGTTATAAAGTAAATAAAAGTACCACGTGATTGAATTTTTCCCCCTTAAAATGGGAAAATACAGAATTCTAATTTAGAAATTAATTAAATAGGGTATTTTTGCAAACAAATTTTTGTTAAAAATATCACAGAAAAAGATCAAAATAACCAGCTAAAACAATGGCCTCGAGTCCAAGCATCTTAACAGATGGTTTCTATTAAACTTCCATTGCTTCTTCAAGAAGAATTGCTTTAATGTCTACTACAGTTTTATTATTATTATTATTTTGAGAACATACCTACAGTATTTTAGACATATAATATAAGGGCAAAACTATGCCAAAAATCTGACAGAAGTATTTCTAACGGGCTTAACTTTTACTCTTTTTTTCAGCTGCTGATTCAGGTCACGTTTTCATTTACTTTCTGCTACTGTGGAATTGATGAATGATTCTGTTCAACAGGAGGCTCTTTCACCACAGTTTAGTTTCTTTTCAGTGTTTCCTCATGCTTTTCTTCATCAACAGCATTTGAAGAAAAAGCGCTTAAAAATATTTTGTTTCCTTGGCTTTAAAAAGGCACAACTATTTAGGACTTACAAGAAGGCATCCAGCAACCCTTATGGAAATTTGTTGACATAGAGTTTGGTCCTGATCCCAGACAAGAAAACTCTCATGACTTCAAATCTTTTGTAAGCATAAGAGCTAACTGTGTAACATACTTATCTTGTGTTATTTCATAGAAAATGCATTCCAAAATTACTAAGTGATGTAAGTCAGTATCGGTACATTGTATTCCAGGACAATATACCATTTCTTCTTCTAGAATAAATGTTATGCAAAAGAAAAGGCACATAGAAATATGATAGATTTTGCTATATTCAAAAGACCAGTGAAAACAAGGCGGGGGAGGGGGAGAGAAATTTAGCACATGGAGCACTCTTTGATTTCCCCTATTTTGCTGTCAGAGTGAAACTGCTGTCAGAGTGAGGGATTCTTAGTATCTCTGAGCGAGGTATATTCCAGGTATTAGCCGGAATAAACTGTATATGAACTTCCCCAAGGTGTATTTGATAGGGTGCTCCCTGCCTCCCCATGATTTTTCATATCTTTCAGATTCAGCATTAGGAAACATTATGGTGATTTGTTATTCTCCTTAGCATATTCTGTAGTCGTAAGCCAAAGAGTTATGCCTATCCACATGGGCATTTTATTAACCTGTGACAGTTGTAAGACCTGGTTCTTCCAAATGGCCTTCAATTTTAATTGCTCCGAGAAATGGTAGATACAATCTTCTTAGTAAACCTCTCTCTCAACTTAATAGCCAACAAACAAACAGAAAACTTCTAAAAATATGAGACTGTAGACTACAATTTTTAAATAAACAGAGTGTAGTAGTTCCACAGACAACACAAAATATACTACCAAAAAAAATATTCACCTGTTTCTATAATGATCTCACCTAATCTAATCTAACAGAAAGCAAATATAATGATCTCACCAAATGTCTGCCTCCAAAACCACCATGGTTACTACTAGCATTACCTTTTTTGGAAATACTACATGACGCTCATTTGAAAGGAACCCAAACTGAATTTCACTGGCAACTATTATTCTGGTTTTCCCAATCTCAGGGTTATGCAATCAAGAACAGAAAATAAATGTGCTAATACAGTGCAAGCATATTTTCATGAGCCACCGTCTGGAGGCAAGTGAGACATTTGCTGGGGAGGCCAGGTTCTCAAGCTCTGTAAGGGTAGTTATAAACCTTCTCCTCCTCACCATCCTTTTGTTTTCTTACGCATTTACGTTTTCCTCTGTGTCCTTCTAACCTTCTGTCCCTGTTCCCCTCCTGCTACAAGGGGGAGCCTCAGCCATGGCTGTGTAATGCTGCTGGGACTTTTCTCCTTTGTACTCCCTAGAAACTAGTCAGAACAACTTTCCTGCTCTCCATTGCAGCATCCAGCACAAGAGTAATTAAAATAAGCGTTTAATACGGAATCTGATAATGCTATCCTTTAACCTGTTTAGGAACCTTTATCATGAGATAAAGATTCATCTCTGACTACAACACACATGGATACAATGTGGGCATGTATTCAATAGCAAACAGAAATTGTGTAGAATCTGTGAAAATGTAGGAGCAGATACAAACTTACCACTGTATGTGAAACTAAAATGCTGGAGCACATGGCAGTCAAAGAGGATTCACTTTTTTTGTAGAGATGTGTCTGAATTAGTTGAATAGGATCATGGCACTGAATGACAACACAGTAAGATCACAGTTACTATCTCTTACTCTCCACAATATAGACAAGTACAACAGCTGGAGGAAAGAAATAACACCTGTACACAAACAGTGTCTGGGTTCCCCTTCCTCAACTGATGAATGTGTTGGATAATTAAAATTAATGAGGATGACTTGAGGTTCCCAGGGAGGATAAATCAGAGGACTATCATGCAAGAAATTGAAACAGAAGGCTGTAAGGAAGAAGAGTTAGGTGGAGATTTATCTTCTTTGGCAAAGAGTAGAGGTCTCCCTGGACAATCTGAGGAGCGAATAAGGGAACAGGAAGAAAAACAAAGAAACAGTCATTATAGTAAAAAAGAGAAAAAATGTAATAACGACTGAGGCAAGCAGACTTAACACTAGAAGATGTCAATAAATGAAAGTCAAGCAAAATGCACTGGAACAACAGGGTTTGCTCCAAAAGGGGATACATACAACAACACAGACGCTGGAAAGTATGCTTAGTGGCAAACCTGCTCATGCAGCAGTAGGACTGCATGCAGGCAGCCCTGTCTAATCCCATATGGAAAGGACTGGAGAGTCCCTGAGTACTATACTTGAAAATTTATGTCAAAGGACTAGGTGCTTTGGTCACACTATAGGCACAGCAAAGACAGGACATTGATCATTTGTAACCCAAACAAAAAGCACATCAGGGATCAGAGGGCGAGAAACATATCAGTTATCTTTGTCAGTTCTGCCAGGCTTATCCTAGTAATGATTACAATTTAGCATAGTTGAATTGGAGTTTCTTTTGTGAAAAATGGAAATTTTTTAAATTTTACATACACTTCACACATGTGAAGATTAGCATCTTCACAAAAGACTACAATAACCCATCTGGGATTTTTAACTATGAAAAACTCTTCATTCAAAAGGACACTGCTTCCAATTTCTCATGAATAAACAGTCAGCCTTAGCTTGACTACTGAAGACATTCTCATCTGCTGTGGTAGCCCACTTCTGAGAGTAGCTGTCTTTGAGTCACATAGGAACCAATGAAATGAAGGAGATACAAGTTTAAAAACAAAACCAAAACACAAACCCAACATTGCAGGAATTTAATTTCTGAGAAGCTCTTGATAACAGTCCCTGTATTCCTCTCAGCTGAAAGCTCTGGGACAAAGTCCCCAGTTACACCCCCCCACCCCAACAGAAGGCAGGACAATGCCACTAGCTCTTTTGATGAGTTTTTACAAGGGTAATTCTGCTTATTTTCATTCCCTGGGAACTTACCTGCACACATGCCCTGAACAAAAGAGACAAGATGACTACTGGTATTGTACCAGTAAATTACAATGTAAAGCTGAGTAAATAGACACAAACACCACTATTTTGTCACCATCACAAATTGTCTTGAAAACATGAGCAGAGGACCCAGAATATTGTTCTTAGCCTATAAATAAATAAATAAATAAAATAAATAAAAAATTACTCCAAGTTGGATTTATCTCTCTCATGTTGGACTATGGTTAGAACCCTGTTTGTTCAATTAGCATTAGCAGCTAGAGTTTACACTCCTTATTCTCATTTATTGTGAGGTGGCAAACAAGCATTAAAGATCAGCGCAGTATTGTGCACGAAACATCAAACATGGGAAAAACAAGGATTTAGATTTTTTTGCTCTGACTACATGTGCTGTCATAGAAGGAATGTTTGATAGCAAGCTGGTAATTAGAGAATTTGTCAGTGCACAAAGAAATGAGAACTAAAGCAAGTTTTCCCCAGTTTTAACTACAAATGAAGGGGTATTTTGCTTTCTCCCAGTAATTTCATTGATCAAAAACAACTTGTGTGTTTGGCTTATTTATCAGTTTGAAACTCCCCCAGTTCTTCTAGAGTCTCACCAAGAGATACTGATGACCAAAACTCAAGCCAAAAAAACATTTGTCCTTTCTGAAGCCAGCCTTTTTCTTTGCAAGCCAAAAGTCAAGTCTGAGTTTTAGTGAGTTTATCCAAGTATAACAAAAATTTCTCATCATGAAACACTCAACCAACCCCCAGAGTAGACAATTACTTGGAACTAGTCACTGACTGAGATGTTACAGATGTCATGGAAAAGAAAGCTCATTTTTTTTTTCTTGGATAGTCATGATATAAAACACAGTCTTTACCAGCATCTTTGTCACTGACGCTCTAGTTATCTCCTGTTACACTTTAGGACATTGCTATGCTAAGTCTTGAAAATGATTATTAGGCAGCATTGCACTTATAGCTGTGAGCACATCAGTTTAACAATGACTTAATAGGCAGCAAAACAGATCTTCTTCAGAGCTATTTATGGCCAGTCTGGATCAGCAAATAGTCCAGACTATAACGAGCAAATCCTTGATTGTCATGTATTAGAGTGATTTCTAACTGGAGTTTATATAGAATATGGACTCTGAATACCACATGGTTGCTATCTCCAGTCCTGTATCAAAAGCAAGATCCAGAGAAAGATACACTAAAATGCAAGGTCCGTAATGACCATAATTATTCCTTTTATTGCTACTTACAGAAACTATGAATTTTTGAAGTTGTTCTGAGGATTTGGTGTTCATATGGGTACTACAGTTGCCCAGGGCAGTAAGTTTCTTCACGGGTGATCAGCTCAAGTAGAAGTATTTTACTCAGCTAAATGAGCTTATGTAAATATTTAATTAAAAATAAAATCTTGCTATTTATTTAAATAAGAAATTGAAAAACTCTAAAATAAATACCCTCAGTAACCTACTGGAGCAAGGGAAGTTCGTCAGTCATTTAATTTGGCCAGGATTTCACCCATTATATATGCCATGCAACCAGAGTTGTAAGTAGTTCTAAAAATGGCACCATAAATTAACAGCAAAATGCTATGAATATTTGATGGCAATTCAGAAAGACTGAGGATATCTCATGGTTAATAATGTGCGTAAAGTATGCAACTGGGGTAGTGAAGTTAGTGTACTTACAATGTACCACTGGTTAGCAAGTGGTGTCTATGTCTAATGTTAAAGTGAAGGTTAATGTTCAAAAACTGTACCCAAAACTATAATGTTATGTTAAACCACTGGACCACTACTTCCAACGAACCCAATACCCTAATATTAAATGAGATATGGTGTGGGCAGAGTGGAACTATTTTCTTCATAGTAGCTTTAAGGGACTCTGGTGGGCTTAGCAATTTGGGCTTGGCATCAGAATTGTTGGAGAAGCCCAGCAGGAAAAGAAGCAGCAGCAGCAGCTCAAAAAGTGGCAGGGATAGTAACGCAACCTATGTTTGATGAATCTTGATGCAGTCAGCCTAATAAGCAGGAGAAAGTGATCCAATTGGACATTAATGTGTTCAAATTTTAATTTTGCTGTTGTAAGAGTACAACCGAGGAGCATTACTTCTACCATGTGCAAAAGAGATGTCACTGTGCAATAATCACAGAACCTACAGAATACCTACAGAATCTACAGCCTTCTGTTGGATCATGCTGTCAAGCTTACATAAACTCAAGGAAAATGCACATGACTCAAGAAACGAACTCTTCATTCCACAAAGAAGTTGAGAATTTCTTACCATACTATAGAACTTGATTAGGCTTATGTATAAGCAATTCACACATGGATTATAAAAGTACTTCAGACTTCAACAGGAATTGCCCATGGGGTCTACCTGCAGGGTTGGAGCTTCAGAATGTGACAGAGAAATGCTGAAGCATCTGCTGCTTTTTTTTTTTTTTTTTTAAAAGGTGGAAACCATCCCACACTGCGTTTCTATGCCCAAAACAGCAGCACCTGCCTTTGCTTACTCTTTGACAGCTATGTCTTAAAAGGAAAATATTTTTAATAAATACTGCAAGTGTGACAGAAATTGTGGACAGACTGTACAGGTTTTGGCTGGGATAGAGTTAATTTTCTTCATAGTAGCTTATATGGCGCTATGTTTTGGATTTGTGATGAAAACAGTGTTGATAACACACCAATGCTTTAGTTATTGCTGAACTGTGCTTTTGCAGTGTCAAGGCCTTTTCTGCTCCTCACACTGCCCTGCCAGCAAGTAGGCTGGGGGTGCACAAGAATTTTGCGGGGGACACAGCTGGGATGGTGGACCCCAACTGACCAAAGGGATGTCCCATACTGCCCACTGGGGTTAAACCGTGACACAGGCCCAGGAAAGATGCAAGCACTTTAAGGTATCCTTAAATACACAGTTTTTAGGGATATGCTAGTACGAGTCCCCTGACTGAGTTTGCTATACCTCCAAAACTGTTTCCTTTCACATGTTGTCCTTTAACACACACTTTCAAAAAACTCAGCTGATTACTGTTGTCGTCCCACATCCCTGGAAGTCTACCTGTGGTTCTTCCTTCAGACACTAAGATAACATCGACTCAGCAAGATCCTGGTGAAAATTCCTCACTCAATCTTACTGATTTTTCTCTTTTAGATTCTGTATTTTTACACTGAGACTTTTAGACTAGAAATTATTTCTCATTTTTTTAAAGTATCTCTTACTTTGAGGAAGAAACATTACGAGATTATTTGCAAGGAGGAAATACAAATTCACTGACTACACTGTTTATAACAGACAAGATCAAGTCTCTACACCCTAAAAAGCACAGGACTAGGAGGGTCCTAATGCAGCATTAAATCCTGCCATCTACTCAGCATCCACAAATGGATTAAGAACCATCACTTATTTCAGTAGTCTATTTTCCCATCACTGTTCCTGTTGGAAAGTTGTTCTATAGCACCACTGATGGTTAAAATTATTTAGCTTATAAATACTGATGATTTATAAGTATTTGCTTTTGTGTCATTACCATTATTGGCCTTAATAGCTGATATATCTATAAGGTCTTCTCATTTGGAAGAATTCTGACAAAACAATAAAACCCATTTATTATTCTCTTGTGAAACACTTTCTATTTAATTTGTCAAAAAATCCCTTTTCATCACCTATTTCACTTTGCATCCATCTTCCTTACAGGTGGGATCTTGCTCTGCATAGTGGAAAAGCAACAGTATTTCTTGATCTCTGCTGGAAACAACTTTACTTTGTAAAGCTTGGGATAGCATCTGCTGCAATCACAAGAGTATCCCATCACATTCCTATGATTAATAATCCAATGAGCTTTACACCTTTTTTTTTTTCCTGCTTCCAAAAGGTTAGCCTCCAGTTTAGAAAGGAAAACTTGTTTTGTAATTCACAAACATGTAGCACATGAATTACATGCACACAAAAAATCAGGTTAGATTTTCACTCTATATTAAAGACCTTCCTGATCCCTACTATACCATAGGGGAGGGCTTTGCAGGATTCTGCAGTGAAGATTATGAAGTTTCCCTGACTTGGGGGCAGTAAATTAGTGAAATTCTGTTTCTATCTCTAACATCATAATTTCTAGTTCCATACTCTCATGCTGTCTAGCTGCCTTGGCCCTTAAATTCAACTTTACCATTGTTCTGGAAAGGTAAAATACTAATTTAATTTTGGCTTACGCCTCCATTGTCTTCCCTTTCAATTCCATCTTCACTGCATAGTGCCACCTCCTTTATGCTCGTTTTGTTTACATGACTAAAGAATCTTTATCATTGGATTCAAATTTCTGTGCAAGATCTTCTGATTCTGTTTTTGGCTCCATACAAAGATGTAAATTCTGGGACTATAGTGCACATGAAACAAATGCACAAACTGTGCTTGTTCAGAAGCAAATAGCCTTGATAAGGGGTTGTGTGTGAATACTCATTTATGATTATATTTCTTGTATCTTATTAAGATGTTTAGAATGTTGTAGAGTTACTTTATTTACATAGAGAGGCATGCTGCAAAATGCTGAATATTCTTCTGAAGGGTAAACGTTTTCTTTAACATAGGCAGAAGTTGAGAGATAAAGTTGATCGGTCTACAAACAATATCTTTGTCTGTTACTGTTCATTGTGCAAACACAAAAAAGAGCCAAAGATTCTGCTTCACGGTGACAGTGAGCTGTGTCACTAAATCTGAACATAATCCTGTCACTATCCTGAAAGGTACAGGAAAAAATATCAACACTACTGAAAAAAATGCAGTTTAAACATGGTAGGCAAATTCTCCCTCATTTTTTTTCTCTACAATTGATGAAAGTGATCTTGTTCCTTTAGTGCTCCCTACTGAGGTCCTCTTAGTAACAGACAATGTCGTTACTTTAAAAAAGAAACAGCTGCTAACATATTGCCAGCTACGGGTCATTTTCATAGTGAGGATGAGACTACATATATAAAAAACATCCAATGCTTGTGCTAGGAGAAGGGCTGGGCATGAAATTCAGACAAACTCATGAATAGCAGGTGAAGTGAAAGACAGACCCTGTTCATGATCTTCAGTAATAGAAATTTTAATTTTAACAGTTATTTTTAAGCAGAGCATCAAGTGTGTGGGAGCCACAAGACAGACGATGTAGAGATGGTAGTGATAGAAATCTGAATCCTGAGGTTCCTGTTCCAGGCTTTGTTCCTGGAGCACTAATAGTCATGCTACCTATGGCCATTTCATATCTCAATAAAACCTGAATACTCACTGATCAGTTCTACCGATACAGAAAAAAATATTCTTTAAGAGCTTACAACTCGTTATGAATATTTTGGTACTATTCCCTTAGATCAAATAAGTCATTCGTATATATAACTGTGAACAACTTGGGTAATGTAATTACTGCTTAGCCTAGACTATGAAAGTTGAATTTAGATTCAAATACATTGTCAATCACCCTTGATGGCTTTTAAAATCAATTTGAAAATGCGATTTATTAGATTTAGTAGTACAATTAAATTTACTTATTAAATTTTACAAAATTTATTCAGGGATTTCTATTTACAAGTCTGGAAATTTTAGTTAGTTTGCCAGCATTTCCAAGCTCACATGCATACATTTTGGATGAAAATTATTCCATTTAAGTTTAACTACTTGATTCTTTCTACATAGTATTCTTCATCGTAAAACTATTACTTTAAGTGGTATGGAACCAGTAAAATTGATCCCCAATAAAAAATAATTTTCCCACCTTTTTCTGATATGTGCTGTTTATCCACAGGCTCTTTTTCCAGTTTGTAAAGTGATTTGTATTTTGAAGTACGTATGATGAAAAGTGGTTCTTTAGAATTCCCTCTAGAGATTCAGTCTAGAGACAAGACCACCAGCAGGATGTCACTGCCTTCTGGGAAAACAAAACCAGTAGACTTCCTGGTATTTTCTTGAACAATCCTACTTCCAACATCAGTAGCAATTTAGATCAAGTAAGAATCACAATATTTGACTCAATATATCTTGCTAGTTTCCTTTTTGTTGTTTTTTTTTTAATGGAAACAGAGCGAGACAGGTAGGCGGGGATTTGCACCTCCCGCATACACTGCACTTCTGTATGGGGATAGGATTTTCAGGGAATATTGATGGGTGCCTTACACCGTCCAAGAAAGATACTCCCTTGGCCAACCTTGAGGAAAAGGTAAGTGTTCAAAGAGTAGGTAAAAGCTAGCAGTAGGGATGATCTAATAGAGGACTTCATTGTGGAAGCTCGGGCAGTTGTTTTCTAAACCAACACCCTTTTTCAGTTTGGACACAAGCAGTAATGGATATCTTCTAAGTTAACTGTGAGCATCTAAAGCTGTGTGGGCTAAAGTACAGCTCAGAAGGTTTGTCGAAGCCAAGGTCAGCAGACGCTCCCAAAAATACTAAATGAAATTTTGTTCTTGGGTCCCAATAGATTTACAAGGTTAGAAAGGTTTTTTGTATTGCTTTTTTTTCTTAGAAGCTAATGAGCTCTTCAAAGACAAAAATCTGTTTATTCCCATTGGCAACTAATAACCCCAATGAAATAGATATGTGTTTTCCATTGGGATTTATACCATTTGCTCTAGCATTTATATTACTGGCTTGTACAAAGGAAAGAAATAGTAGCTTGAGCTCATAATATGTTGGGCAAAATATCAAGAAGATTAGGCCACATGGTAGAGCAAAGTCTGATGGAAAACATACATTTACTGCAGAGAAATAGTTATGCCAGAATCTAAGAAATTCTACTGCAAAACAGTATCTGCCTTGTATCGTGGTCTCTTACTCCCTCTCCCTCTATAAGATTTTCTTAGCAGGACACTAGGCCTTAGCAAAAAGGGTCTGAATAGCAGATTACTTCAAAAAAGATTAAGAGAGTTAGTGTAGGAATAGAGAAGGGGAAAGATGGAAACAGAGAAAATCTAGACCAATTTTTATTAGCAAAAATATTTATCTTGTTCTGTTCCATAAAGTGATGGCTGCCACAAATACTAAGCAAACTACAGCTGTTGAAGGAGACCATCAAATGTACTTTACAATGTTTATGATGTTTATAATTATGACCTCATTTGAGATTGAGTCTAATAGTAATTATGCTCTGCAGCTGCTAGTCCACTGACGGCCTCCTTCACTTCCATAGGGAATAAGGAAAATGCTCCCACTACATCACGTCCATGAAAAACAAGCTACATGTTAGACAAACTGTTCCTTCACACATTGCAAGGCTGCCGACATCCTCTACTCTGCTCAGCAAATAGCCATAACCCAAAACACAGCTGCTGTCCACAAGGCTGAGCAGCCCAACATCTACTTCTTTCACCCCAGCCAGAACTGCATTGATGCCACCCCTTTTTTCACAGTCGTCAGTCCAGGGAGCATGCTGCGGGGGAGGCTGAGCTCATGGCAAGCATGGCTGTGCAGGGGACAGCCTTTACTGTCAACGTTTGCTAAGCTGGCCTCAGCACCTGCGCACTGCAGAACTCAACCTCACGAGCACTGCTTCGCTTGCAGCTTTAATAGCAGCAGTTAGTTACGGTTCTTCTACTGACTTGCCTTCCATTTTTCTTGCACCAAGATACAGACAGAAGCATTTTTCTGTCCTGAAACTAAGAAAGGTCACTATCCTGCCTTTCAGACTGCACTGGGATGTAACTCTAAAAGTAGGGCTGCCTCCCTGTTGCAGACTTTACCTCCTGAATGGATTCTCCAGTTGTAGCAATGTCACACTTCCTAGGAGGGATCATGTGCCGCATAGTTACTTTGGTGAAATATTTACTGATCTTTGAAGATGCTACCACAAGTACTGTCTGTGTTGTAACATTATCATTTTTCTTTCTTTGTCTTTGGGTTCTTCTGACCACTGTCTCAGAAAACACTCGCAGGCATCTCGCAGAATGGTTAAGATGCAGCCAATTACTGAAACTTTAACCTTTTAAGCACTGCCTAAACAGATGTCAGCACTCTTGTCAGCTCCTGAGTTCTTCCAGCTTCCTTCTGGCTCTCGCCATAACAGCAGCCTTTCCCCTCCTCCACATCATTGCCCTACAGGACTTGTTTATCTCCCACAGCTTCTTTTAACCAAGAAATCATTCCCTCACAGTCATTTTCCCCACCCATTTCAAGTCCTGTCCCTGTCCTGTCCTCATCCCCATGTCTTCCTCAGCATTCTTGTGCTTATTATTCGTACCCAGCTGTAAGGGGGTCGGAATAGGAAGGAAAATTCTTTTATGTATGGCACAGTGAGGAAAAGTGAGGCTGTGGTGAAGAGATAGCATGAATAGTAAAACCACTTGATATCTGTATTGAAAAGATCCTTATATGTACAGATATTTGTATGAAGTTGTTCAACAGGGTTGTGCTCTCTTTCATACCTGCCAAAAACCAGAGGTTTGTCATTCTTAGCAGCTAAGCAGACCTTAAGAGTATGAAGAGATGTTAAAAAAAAAAAAAAAAAAGAAAGAAAAGCCCTGCTGCAAAACAACTTTTTGGTTTTTTCTCCATTTGGAAATGAAAAAAACATGTAAAACATGCTGCTATGAAACCAAAACAATACATGCAAGGTTAATTTCAAGCATATATAAACTTTTTACAAGATGTGTGTATAACATGGAAATGATTGACAGTCATTGTGTAGCTTTATTGTTAAGTAAGATTTACCAGACAAGCTAATCTATTTTTTCTGACATGAACAAAATAAACACCAGCATAGCATAATATGTCCATTTGAGCATTTACTATACGCTAAACTTTTTATTTCTGCTTTACTCAAAATGAAATAGAATTATCATTTACAATGCTAGACGCCATGCTAAACCACAAACAATTTCCCTTCTTAATAAATCTTCACTTTTTGCTGATGCTTCTCCTAGAAAATTCATAGGATGAAAAAAAATCCTGGTCTATCAGCTGGTTTCATTGTGCTGAATCTCACCATGTCATACATAAGAATGGGATTTGGCATATGCTTGGGGTAAAGAAACTGTAAACTCTTTAATTGTTTTGAGCTGCAACACAGCACAGAGCATGATAGGGAAACGTAAAGAGTACGCAGCTCTGTAATAAGCCTCAAGACTTTCAAGCCCATGCAAGCCAGTAGGTATCTGTCAGCCTAAAATTCAAAAAAGGCTAGCTTGCAACAACAGCAAATGGGTTTATTTATGGGACCAGTCCCATGTCCAGTGAAGGTAACAGGAATCTTTTAGTTTACTTGTGCTCTGTCTTCATGATAATTTTATTGCTTTGTACATTTTCAATTGTACAAGTACTGACATTAAGCTTCACCTTATCTGCAGGAGGTGCATTTCTCCATGGACATCTTTCTTTCAGAAGCATCAGATTGAAGCTGTTTGCACTTACATTGCATTTGGGTCTTCAGGTCCCAGAGTGCCCCTGAAGATCCCAAAGCTCCCAGCCCAGCCACCTTGCAGTCTCATTTCCCTTGCAAGCAGGATGAACCCAAGCCAAGTTCAAGCTACTAAAAATCCTTGTGAAAGGTGACTTCAGGGACCTTCCCAGAAGGACGGCAAGCCTTACGTATTTGCCAGCTAACTGTTGTAGAGTGCCACCACAAGAAGGAAGTGGAGAATGCTGAGCCCCATCCCTGTGCTGGGGTAGGTGAGGAACCTGGCACGTGGTCCTTCACCTGCCCTCCTCCATCTTTGTGCCTCTCTCATCATCCTCTGTTGTCTTTCTGTGCATCAGCCTGCTTCACAATGCTGTATCATGCTCCAATTATCTGCTCCTTTGTCAGCTTTTCAGAGACATCTAAAAATCCTGACCTGTATTATACCCAATCTCAGCTGTTAAGAAGAATGCTTACCCTCTTCATGCTTTAGGTACAAAACCAGATCTGGGGCTTCCTGTGAGACGTATAGGCTTAAAAACAAATTAGCGCTAACTGCACTTACGGTTCTTGACTTCCATTGGATGTGAAGAATAGCCTGATGTCTAGCAGCATGAACATGCATGAGGAGGCTATTACAAACAGCCCTCAGCAGATGCTCACGGAACACAAACTTTAAACAGACTGCAGCACAAGCCTGCCATGGAGGAGACAGCACATGTAACTCTTTAGTGTCAATAGCTGTGGGTTGGACAGAAATTTACAGATCAGTAAATTCAAAACATTTGGTGTATTTTAAACGGCATGGGACACTCATTCAGGAAAGAGAGAGATTTCCCACAATGCCTGGCAGGAAAGCAGTTAAATAAAGCAGACAAAGAGGTGGCCATACTGTTTTTGAGCTGGACAGTATATACACGTTTCCCTTTTGTGCAAGTCTGGCTAGAGAAATTGTCTTCAAATTGAATTAAATGTGACAGTAGCTGTATTTTATTTTTAGATGTGATGCTTTACGTAAAGCCTGCACAATCCTGAACAAAAAACAAAAACAATCTAATCATGATTATCTGTTCCCTCTTTTTAAAATTCCTGAATTTTATTTTCCTAAGAAATTCAACCTCCTTGATAGGTCTTCAGATTTTTTTTCCCACTTTGCAGGATTGATGTTCACCCAGCTGCAGAGCAGCAGCAAGGTCAAATGACGTACGAAAAGCAGGAACACTCAAAAGTTAAAGCTCATGTTCTCAACTATTCAGTTACTCCTGAGGAAATGAAGTAAACCTGTTTCACAAACTTAAACATAATCTGAAAAAGTGACAGTGTGGTCAGTATATTAAAGAAATCTTTGTGTTGATAGAGGTAATAAACACCTTATATGAAAATACAGTCATTATGCCTGAAAACGTTTACTTGGTCTTTAATAGTGATCTATTTGCCCCCTAAGCATTTGGTGAAGTTTTTGGTTTTTTTTTTAGTAAAAGCTTCCACGCTATTGTCAAGGGGAACATACAGCATAGGTGCTTATCATGAATGCAACAAGTGAAATGTCATTACTGCCGTATTTATAAGCTGGTTGCTTTTCATAAAAGAGCCACACAGAGTAGAAACAACTGAGAAGGCAACTGGTAACTGCAAAGCAAGACAAAATTTCTTAATAAGGAAGCTCTCATTCTGGGAATAGCCACATCTCATGAGGAGAAGACATGAGCACATATTGTGGTTCCCCAGCTGTCAGGGAAGATGAGTGCAGAAGCAGAACAAACCAATTCAGTCCAGACAGTCCAAGACAGGGCAATACCAAAACGCAGTAGTAACACAATTGAATTTTTTAAGTCAAATTTTTATGAGGCCCAACATTGCTGATAGTTGCAGGAAAGCTACTCTGAGGAGCAGCATTTACCAACAGTTTATGAGTATTATTATGGACACAGCTCTGTTGGTGGTATTGTGCTAATGTAATAGACTTTCAGACTCTGCTAAACACAAATAATATGGCATGTTATGTGTAGTTAAGGCAAGGTTCCCATTGCCCCTTGTCTTTGCTTTTGCAGGATGCTGGGATGATAGGACCTACCTCTCCTTAGTTTCTGTCTGCCAAATTTTGGGGACCCCACTACAAGCTATTACTGTTGTTTTCTTCTGTAAGATATATAGTATCTTCTTCTGTATGGGAAAGACCTTCAGATACTGCACCGTATTGATTATTCTGTTTGGCCTTTTTTGTTTCTTTGTACTTTGGCAATTCCTCATTTCCTCTGGCATCAGTTTTAAATATTACAGGCTAACTGCATCCAGTTTTCTACTAAATATGACAGCTGTACTTGGTTGGTGCCAATTATATCAAATATAATTTGATAGTGCAAAGTATGAATAACTCCACATGAGTTTTCTAAAGGTACTTCGCTATTCTGAGATAGTTCTCCTGTTGGATAGGGATGAGTGATTTTATACCTAACCCCAAACTTCAGTATTTGAAGTCACTCTCATCGGTCTGTGCATTATACATTGCTGCTATGTTAAATATACCATGTCTTGAAAAATAGAGTGCAAAATCATCTCTTTTTTTTATCAAACTTAGCTTTGGAAAATGAGATTTATGGGCTTTTGGGGAAGCTCTAGGGACTGTGGGTTTACTGTGGGTGTGGACTGTAGATTTGCTTTGGGTATGGTTCCCACCTACCCCCAGTCAATGTACCAGTTTTCGTCTGCTTAGCATTGGGACTTGACAGTTTTTGCTCAGACTGCAAAACCAGATTATTTTATTTGATTTTCCCTTCATTTATGGCATATGCAGGAAACGATGACAGTTTCTTCTAAATATTTTGCCGAATATTATTTATGGATGTTCTAGAAATCTCTCTCTGTTCCTGTTTTTGACCAGTCTATCTTCGCTTTACAAAGGCCCGGGCCAGGCCAAAATTACAGTCTGTAACTGAATTGCACATGAAGAATCAAATTCTTCCATAATATTATTTGTCTTTTGTATTTATACACACATCTTCTTCCTTTCCTATAGAAGGCAGTGTTAGCACATAGTGTAAATACCTACCTATATCTTCCTGCTGGACTGGAGAGCTACTGAACACAATAAATGTTTTAGTATGAGACAGTTTAAAAAAATAAAGCCACTGTCTGAAGATCTTAGTTTATACTGGTACCCATTTATTTGGAAGTACAGAATGAGGTACTCCTCAGCAATCTGATTTTGCAGATCTGCATCCTCCAGTATCTCAGTTCCAGTGGCCTTGCATCTACATACAAGAAGCCTCCACAGCAGGTAATACTATCCTTCGAAGCAAAAAGTTTTTAAAAGATCATAGCAATGTCTCTGAGCATAGAGTATATTTTCTAAGAAGAGATATTCATTATCTGCAAATCAGTCTTAATTTAAAACGTGTAATTTTAGCAAAGTAGTGTTTATGGTAATTTTTGGGGGGATCTCAATTATTTCAGAAGAGAGAAATAGCAGATAAACTTTTTTGTAATCTCACTTGCCCCAAATTTCCAACATCATGTCTAATGATAGTTAAAAAGCAATGGAATTTTGTTGCCTACCATTGAAAAAATTAGGATTTAATTAGGTTAATTCTAACTCACTTAGGTAGCAGATGTTGTGACTTCTGTATGGAAACAAGGCAGTAACTGATCTTGTTCTTAGATGGGGCTCTGGCTATACTTGTAGCAAATATTCATGTTAGAGATACATGACTAAGCTGCCTGAGCAACCTAAACCCTTTGCTGTAATTATGACTGTGTTTACATGGGTTTTAGCTAGCAAATAATCTTGTTCTTTTGCACTCTCAACCAATACAAGCCATGCCACATTAGCATGGCATCATTCCTAAAATAACATACAGTGCTTCACAGCAGGGCTTCTTAGCTTGGTCTCTGTGATATTCTAATAGCAGTTAAATGGCTCTTTTTGGCTCAGGCTCTGGGAAGAGTTTGCTCATATCTGTTGTAGCATACCATTTAGTAATACTTCATGCAGTAAACATATTACTTAACGTAACTGACTGCATGGGTGGTCTTTTTTTAATTTTATTTTTGAGATGAGAAATAGAGTGGAATGACAGGTAGCAGAGTATTTTGCCTGTTCTCTAGCCTGAATTCTGAGTAACCTGGACTTTTAATAATTTTTTAAGATAAATGCAGATCCTGACTTTTGTTCATGTTTAAACTAATATTCATGTCTTTTGTTGGTGTCTGCGCAATAATTCTTTTCTGTTCCAAAATCCTCACTCTAACTGCTGTGCGTATCTTTGCAATTGCAATTGTTGCCCTGGAGCTCCTCACTGTTGCTGCTTCTCAGACTGGCTTCCTTGGGGGTCCAAGCTGAAATCGTCCAAGGAAACCAATCCGTTTAACTCTGCACTGAAGGAGCACTCATTAAATTGATTATTTCATGGTAGGTGGAAAGTCTACAGATGTAGCTCAGCAACTGCTTAAGCTATAGTCAATAAACTTAATTAAGCTAATGGTTCTTGATCCTTCCCCTGAGTTGTACTGTCATCACATTCACAAGTCTCTTTCAAGCTGTTTTTTAGGTATATCAGAAAATCCTATCCTTTCTGTTCATTAATTTTCCAATTTATCTTTTTTCTCTGTCTTCATTATTAAAAAATTCTCTTTGTTTCCATGTTTGGGTATGTTTCTTCACATCACATGGCTTTATCTAGAAATCATGGTAGTTTTATACTGAAAGAGAGGGAAAAAATAGTAAGTTTCTAAATCAGGTTGTTTTATGGAAAAGACTGGCATGTTTCCATGTGGTTCTAAAATTATGAAGTGGTAATTACAGATTAAATTCACCTGCATTCACAGAACCTTATTTAAATCCTTTCTAAATCTGAAAGAAGATGTGCTTAAATGGTACAAAATCACCCAAACCTCTGCACTGGCATTTAATTTAAATGTATACAGTGCAACCTCCAGGGAAATTACACAATTCTGATTTCTAATATTTTTTTCCTTTTGTTGAGATACTTTGTGTCAATTTTCTACCTTCTAGTCAGGAGAGTTCGAATTACAAAAGAAATGGTGAACAGCCAACTACTCTTGGTGTGCCTTATTGTGATTTGAACATGAGAAGTTGTAGTGACCTTGCCATTGTATGAAAAGCATACACAAAGTTATTTAAGCTGTCAACCTAGCTGTAGTTGAAGAGTGTCCACCAGATACTCAGGACTCATATTCTAATTATAAAATAAGTTTCCAGGAATGTATTCCTTCATGCCTCTATCACACTTATCTGTCATTTGCTAAGTCTCTGAAATATTCCAGACTTGACCTTGTCCCTGTTTTCTGTTTCTGTTTCTCTCTATTACTTTTCTACTGGCAGCTTTCATATACCACGTGACGTTTTGTACCTCATTGAAAAGTCAGGGTGTTTCATAAGTACAGTTTCCTGGATTGTAGCATCCTTATTACTTTAGATTAGATCTTATAGAGCAGCTCTTCAAGTTAAATCATACAGTAATTCATAACCCAAGTTTAAAAAAAAAAAATCCCTTCAATTAGTCTGGTAAAAGGAAGGATTCTCCTGTAAAACTATGTGTAACCAGGGCAGTAAAACTGTGGAAAGTGCCTGCAGTAGTGCAATTACTTCCTGCTTCAGTTTGCAAGTCAACATTTTACAAAATGAAAGAAAACAGAGCTCACACGTTATAAATTAGCCTCTTTGTGACACAGATAAGAATTCATCAAACAAAATATCTATACTTGAATTTTTTGTATTTTTATATAGTATTCAAAATGTGGCCAGTAGAAAGAATGAAATAAAATCCTCCAAGGGATGATTCAAAACAGGGATATCCCTTTCCATTTATTAGAAAGGGAGCTTCCCAGTGTAAGTTTGCCTAAAAGTGGGTGCTGGGATAAATTTAAGGCTTGTCATCAGTATGAGGTGGTTTTGACAATTGTAAGTCTGTTCTTTCAGGCTCTACTAAAATGTCACATTCTCATAGCCTTACAAAGTTTTATTGCTTTTATGAACAGAGACGTGGTCATTTATTCAGCTTGAAAGGGTATTAGTCACAAACCCCTCTGTATTAAAAAAAGCTAATGCAGATTAAGAATTATTATTTAATTTATTTCTTTGAATTTGTTTCTCCTTCTAGAAAGAATTTCTCACAATTTATATCATGCTTCATTCCAGAGGATTTTAATCAAATTTGTTTCATATCTTGAGCTGAAGATTTTTTTGAAAAAAAAATATTGCTTGCTCAAATCTTCTTTTATTTTTGTGCCTAAGGCTCAGAAAATAAATGCAGTAAATACATGTGAAATGCATTGGTTTATAAAATTGAAAACCTTCAAATTCATCATGCAGCTTTAGATTTTATATTTTTATATATGTATTTTTAATGTACATTCCATTTACAATTTTGGGGATTAAAAAGAACAAACATTATGGACCATTTTGGGGAGACTCATGTAAACAAAGCTATACTGAAATCGCCCTATGTCAGCTTAAGTCATCTAGTATGAAATGAAAGAAACTACTCAATTGCACAGGATTATCTTCTTGTTTTATTCTGCAGCCTCATATTGGCAAATTCTGTAATGCAATTTTCTATAAACTTTGTACAATTTTCTATCATACAAGGATTTGCACAAAATCAAGCAACCTATGCTAAAAAAATTAGTGTGAGATTTAAAATTACTCAGTCACAGAGACACTGCAAATATGGGGAATCTCATTTGGCTCGAATGACACCTTAGTAGTCAGTTCAAATTATGGAGCAGAGACAGAGAGGATACCAAGATGGAAGAGGCAAAGTTAGGTGTAGTTGGACAACAAGTTAGTATAGTGAATTAGAATAATTTATGAAAATTGAAAAACACCATTCTGAGGTTGGTTAGAAGGTCAGTCTAAGTAGAAAGCTAGGGAATGGTCTGGAAGATGAAGCTGATATAGTAATATTTGCTGAATAGACAGAACTGTCTGGCTATGGTACTTCAGTCCCCCTGAAATTGAGATAATAAGGATTTATAAAGACTATGAAAAGGGAATAGCAATAGCCCAGATAAGAAGTGATTAATGCGTGACTGAGGATTTCAGCAAATGAAAGGTCATTATAAGACCAAATGCAGGCAATGTTCCATAGGTGGAAAATTTACAGGAAAAAAAAAAGATTAAAAAGTTTCTTGAAAGACCAAAATTATTCACAGGGCTTTGTTTGATCTAAATATGAAAACTAAGAAGAATGAAGACAGTTATGTATTTTAGGACTACGTTGTTTAAGCAGAACAGCTTGAAAGAAAATCATTATGGAATACTCAGTTTCTTGTATGACAGAGCTACTTTTCTCTGGTTTTACACTCCTACCTGATATGAAATGCTTATTAAGTTTTCCTTAAAGAACACCACCATGTCTGATTGTCCATGAACAAAGACTACAAAGTAAGAAAATAATTGCTTCTACACAACTACTAATCTCTTAACAAGTTTTTGTTTAAAGGACAGAATATGCAGCATTCACTCTCAAATTGTGATAGGCAAGGTGTTATGGTTTGCAGAAACTCTGAATCTTCAACCTCAAACCCCTTATTCAGAAATATAAGGTTTGACTGCTGTATCAGCTAAGTAACATTTAGGTTTAGATTTTCTTTACAAAATGCAAGAAAATATTCTGACAGCCTCATACATACCTGTGTAACAGAGTATTGAAGAAGAAATAACATTATTTAGGCCAAATTCCACTTACAGAACTACACTGGACTTCTCTGAAATTGTACAAAAATGACAGGAATGATTTAAAAATACTGAAATGCTATACTTTTTCAGTTCCGATGAATAAATATATTTTATGCAGGCCCAATTAAGCCATACAGCAATAACAAAATAACCCCAAACGAATAACATAATCAAAATTGTGTAATCTTCACGGTTTGGAATAACAAGGTAAAGATGAATAGCCAAGGACTGACTGGCTATAAGGTTAATCCCTTTTTTTGATAAAATGATAGGACTCTAGAGGGAAAAGTATCTAGTGGCAGGGAAGTAATATTAGGAAAATGTAGAAATCATATAATGAAATCTAAATTCAGGACGTTAACAAACCACCAAAACCAAGTGATTTAGAAAAGAAAAAACACATTACCTAAATAGTTGCAATAAGTAGTCATAGGACTACTTAGAAATGTTTGTTTTATTAGACGGATGTACAAACCTATAATCTGATGTAAGTCAATATAGTTGCCAGTCAGTTTATATGGATTTTTTAAATAGGTACTAGTACTAGCTAGTACTCAAAAAATGCATACTTCAATTAGTCTATCAGAATTACCTTTGGTATAAGTGGGAGCTTTTCTTGAATAAACTGCAATTTTAAGCATCTTAGTCAACAGGCAAACAGTAAATATATGCTACCACATATATGTCTGTGTACAGTCATATACAACAGTATGCAAGATGGGGTCCTTGGACTGTAAGTCCTTTGGGTCTTTTCCTGTGCATGTTGGCAGCATCTAACCCATAACACCATTAATAATAAAAGAAATGGAGAGGGTAGATTATAGCTTCCCCGTGCAGTTTTCAATATTTGCTCTTTAATCTACCATATGACATTTCATTATCATTATCATGATCATCGTCAGAGAGTAATGAGATTTCTGGACTACTGCACCTTCCTAAAAATGAAGATGCAGATTGACCAGTTCTGCCGGAGGGAGCCCATGCAAACCACGCTGCCTTGGCTGTGGGTGAGCTGCCATGGCGGGGAAGCTGGACAGAATTTCCTGAATGTGGCCTTTAATAGAAGACCTTTGAGCACTCAGGTTTGTGTATAGTAGTGTATCAAATCCTAAGTCTTCCATTTTATTTTCAGCTCACTATTTCTTTTCTTTTTATTTAATGAAATAATTACATAGTGAAAAAGAAACAAAATCTAAAATGTAAGTTGCTGGTGACTCGCAGCTACTGCTACTATAATTTCATCCAGCCATTTTTGGCATCACCTTTGAAACAGCAATATTAACCCAGCATATCTGTTCTTGTATAAACCACCATGTGGACTCTGACAATGAGGTGGGTGTTGATCTCTTCTCCCAAGTAAGCAGCTGAGGAAACTGGGACTGTTTAGTCTGGAGAAGAGGAGGCTCAGGGGAGACCCTATCGTGCTCTACAATGACCTGAAAGGAGGTTGTAGCGAGGTGGGTGTTGGTCTCTTCTGCCAAGTAACTAGCAATAGGACGAGAGGAAATGGCCTCAAGTTGCGCCAGGGGAGGTTTAGACTGGACATTAGGAAAAATTCCTTTATTGGAAGAGTGGTCAGGCCTTGGAACAGGCTGCCCAGGGAAGTGGTGGAGTCACCATCCCTGGAAGTATTTAAAAGACATGTAGATGTGGCACTTAGGGACATGGTTTAGTGGACATGGCGGCGTTGGGCTGACGGTTGGACTGGATGATCTTAGAGGTCTCTTCCAACCTTAATGATTCTATGATTCTATGTGGTTTACTTTAACTTGGTTATTTTAATTGGCAGTATTATTCAACCATTGTGTTCAATGAGATAAAATTTGCCTTTGACACTAAATCCTAATCACACACAGTACTATATATTTCATATTTTAAAACAAGAGGAAAAATCCTGAAGGTATCATATTACATGAAACCCTTTGCTTGCTGTCACATTGTCATCTTGCCCTTCTGTCAGCTGAAGTGACAGACACTGTTCAGTTACAACCCAGAAACCTCAGTTCAAGGCATGATATCCTACCATACTGCAGTGAAAGACAGAGTGACTGCAGTATCTAGTAGCTTTTATGAAATGATTATGCCAATGATACGAACAAACCAGATGCAAACATCCTTATTGTCATATGTAAGCCAGGCAGACCTCATAACAAAAGTTTCCTCGCTCTCTGCCTCAGCACTGAGCTCCAGAATAACTCTCACTGGGCCGTGAGTAAAGGCTCAGCAAGAGGTGTTTTCAGCATCCTTGGCGGTCCCCTGCCAATTATGGAGCCAGTACCTCTGACTTTGGCTACAAGTTGAAGAAGGTACTGCACCTTCCCTAAGTGATACCAGCATGACTTCACCTCCTAGTAAATTCAGTGATGCTATTAAGCACTCAGATCCTTGCAGAATATGGCCCTCCAGCTGTTTAAAGCAACATGGTTTCAATCAAAACACTTGATGACAACTGTCCAAAGAATTTTTACTTCAGCAGGCTGACTGACTACCTGAAGCAAAAGTTGCCAGTACAAAATGTACTACATTTTAGTTCATGAATAAACATTAGGGGCAACTGCCAATTAAAAAAAAAAAGGCCTGGTGAATCCCCCTCTCCCCTTTCCTCTCCTTTCTGCCATCCTCTCAGTGTCACTGTCATCAGTCTACTGTTTGCCCTGCTGTTTTATATGCCATGTGATAACCGTGATAACAAGTTTGCGCTCTACCCAGTCCCTCTTGGCTCATGATCATAGAAAACCTCCATGAAGGGGGGGAAAAATGACTTCCAAAGATTAGCGTTACCGCTTTACAGACCCTCTGAGCAAAACCACGAGCCAGGACCCACAGGCCACTGAAAGGCATTGCAAAGTGAAAATTTGTGTGATTGTCTTCTGCATGATTTTAAGTAAAACATTCATTTCCTTTGACGTGGTCGCTGAGCTGCAGTTTTGTTTACATAGGATTCTTTGAAGTGCTCCCTGCTACTCTCTCTATTTTCTTAATCTTAGTTCAGTTTCAGCTTTGTTCATTAAAAAACCATCAGTGAACTATTGTGTTTGAATTCTGACTTAAACAGGCCACTTGGGGGTACTGTGCTGTAAAGCCAACAGAGCAAGCAACATAAAAAAGGCAGACATAATCTCATTCACAGCCTAAATTTGCAGAAGGACACCTGGAATATAAATGTGTCTGGATAGGACCAGGATTTTTGTGATTCGTTGCCAGCTGTTGTCCGTAGGAGATAGAACTACGCCGTGAAACCAGGAGAAAGTGTTCCCTGCGGCCTCCACTGCTCGCCTTCGGATGTACTGGGGCAGGAAGGAGCACAGTGAAACTCACAAGCCGAAATAGATCTTTTCACAGGAAAGAAGACCCCAGTATTGGTACACTGTTTATTTGCTCCATCATCGTGGCTATTCTCAATTAAGAGTTTATGCAAGGTTGCAACCTGGCTTAATCGCCTGTGTTTTTCAACAGCTTCCTTTTAGAAAACATACCTTGCCTAACCTAAATTCAATTACAAATCACAAGCTGTGCTATTTAAGCATATAAATCTGGTAAATGTCTGCTGAGCTGCAACTTCTGCAGTATTGTCAGCAAAAACAATAATTTGCTTAAACTGTCAATTCAAAAGTAGCCTAAAAAATAACAGGTAGTTACTGGCAACATTAAAGGAGTAACAAGCTTTCATATGTTGTTTTGATGAATTGAATAAATATAGAAATAGTAAAATTGCTTAAGATTTTACAGATCTATAGTGCTTCTCATTCGAATGTACCAACTTTATACTGTGGCAAGATAGATAACTATGAGATTTCAGAATTATCCAATTTCTTAGATGCATAAAAAGAAGCTGATACATCACATCAAGTCGTATGCTGAATCATAAAACCCAGAAAGTAAATCTTAGAAATACTTCAAGAACAGATCTATCATTTTCTGTTGAGCTTTTCATAAAGCAATTTTTTAAAAAAGAGTGTTTCTCTGATCATGCACTTACAGGAACTAATGAGTACAGATTTCAAAAACAACCAGATGATTTAAGAAAATAAATCCTATTTCTAGTAGCGACTTATTTATCTAAGAGAGTGGCATATAAGTTCCTAAGTACTAATTTCTTGAAAATGGGCATTTCATTTTGACACTTTTCAATATTTTAGACAGTAGTTCCAACTGTGCTGAGTACTGTCCCTTTCAAAAACAAACTCAGACTCTCTTGGGTAAAATACTTAACACTTTTTCATGTGTGGAGCTTCAGCAACTGCATAATAAAAATCATGCACCCCATTCACTTGCAGTTTTCTCTAATGTGATGTAAGAACATAAAACTGGAAAGATCCTCTTAGAATATTAAGTCTAGTCCCTTTTTACTGCAAATAATCTTCTTATGTCCTCCTTCCATAAATATGTAAACTTCCACTTAAAATTAACTTGTCCATTTTTATCCCTCCAGGAAAGTTCCTCCAAAATCTTATTGCTTGAATTCTTAGAAATCGAATTTCCAGTCTGTGTTTACTCATAACAAGTTTGCACTCATTTGGTTTGCCTGCATGATTCACTTCCCCTCATCAGTCTTCCTGATATACTGATAGAGGTCAATAGCTGGGGTTTTTTTAAGTCACATTGGATGTGTGAAAGATGTTTTAGAAACATCTTTAGAATGATGTTAAACTTTAGAAAGATGTTTAAAGGCCAGCTATTGCAGATACCGAAGCTGTGCAAACTACTTTAGTTTCAGCTTTATGAACCTTATCTAATTAGAATCAACATCAGTTTGCAAGCACAGGCAAAAAAAAGTGAGATTTCTCTGTGGAATCACTGAGTAGGTAATTCTGATTAATCCTTTTAATCTAAGAAATTCAAAAGGGCAAGTTTTTCAAAGGTTTTCAATGAGTTGTCATTTCTGTTTCTTTTATTTATGTAGTTATTGCTAGATTCTGTGATTTGGAGCAAATTTGTCTTCATTGAGTTACTTCTTCATTAACCTCTTGTCTACAAATACGTGTGTTTTCTGGATTCTGCTCTCTTTTCTGTATACATCCAGTATTCCTCCCATAGCTCCTTTACTGTTTTCATTTAATTACAAAACTTAATTTGTACTCTGAGACTATGAATATATTAGAATCTTACTTTTCTCTTTTTGCAAATAATTATACTGAGCAGTTTATGTTTATGATAACGCACAAATATTTTAGAGCTTTTTTCAAGCAGAAATAAGCCTGGGACCTATGCTCCAAGTCACTCCTTCTGAAGTTATAGATAGCAGAGTGGCCTTGTGTTGGACATGCATAATAGCCTTAAAAGTATTAGACGTAAGTACAGTGCTTCAGGGGAAGCTTGTTCATGGCTTGGCTTGTCTCTACAGTCAACAAAACTATCTTTAACAGGAAAGCAGAAATGGATTTTGAAAGCAGACTGACGCTTGCTGTATAGCAATAGTGTCCCATTAAAAGAGGGTGATGTAGAAAGGGAAGAAAATCTGAGATCTCACATTGCCTTGGAACCAGGGGGAGTAGAAGAAGGACTTAAAAGTAGGGAAA
>NW_009204757.1:40703-49269 GCF_000690835.1 Fulmarus glacialis
AAATGTATGAGACTTGTAGGGCATTTTTAGTAGGAAAGACTGAGATATTAAAGAGATTAAAGGTTAGAGATGGGTAAAATATATGCAAGAAATGGACAAGAGCACCTGCTTTTAAAATGATTTTTTAAAACTATCATCATTTTACTGATATTTTATACATATAATTGATTCATAAGTTTTCAGAAAACTGAATTGTTATATACATACACTACATGCAGATGGTCTGAACAGGGGAAAGGAAAATACTTGTAATGGTTTGACGTACACCTTCTAAATGAGGAAATCTAACATGCAGGGCCAGAGCGCTGCAATAAGGTCTCCATTTCTAGCTACATATAATTGCTTGCTCTTACATTATACCTAACATTGCCCACTACGGAACAATGCAGAATGCTTGCAGTGTTGTGCTTAGCTGGTATTACAGATGGCAGATTCCTTTTGCGGTTCAAAAAATTCCTCTTACAACCAAAATGCCAGCCCTCCCGAGGGCTGGAAGAGTAATTAGAAGCATAAGTCTGCTACCGTCTTCTGGCAGGCTGTGTCATGGCAGATGAAGAACCAAGTTGCTTCCAGCAAGACAACAGGAATTAACGGAAGGCCCCACAGGGGAGTCCTAATACCTACCCATACACTGTAAACCAAAGGTATCTCATTACTCCGGTTACTGAGCTAATGGGAAGAGGGCAACTAGAGGTGAAGTCAAGGAGGGTGGCTGAAGACCCTTGATAACAGAGCAGGGCTTGTATTAACTCAAGAGTGAGTGAATCTGATGAAGTCACATGTCCCCACCAGGTTGAGGAGAGCTGCTGTTAGTCCCCTTTTGCTCAGTTTGGTTTGGACTCATGCTAACTGTAATGCTAAACTGCTGGACCGAAGTGGTCAGCATCACTTCAGAGATGGCAGTTTACCACTTGTTTAAGATAAAGGCTACATAAAGCATTGCTTGGGTTTGATTACTCTGCATTTGATATACGGTGGGTGTACCTTTCATCAAAAAATTCCTGACACTGGGAAATTTTAGGCAGATTTCCTAGTTCTGTGACAGTGAGGTAGCCACATATGAGTCACTAGAAGGTTACTGTGGTTTTACTCCAACACAGACCAGAACGCAAAGGCTTTCAGGGCTCGCTGGTAGGTTGCATTTCCCACTGGAAGCTTTAGGGACTGCAGTTCCCAGGACGTGCCCTGGCTCTGCTGTCCATCTGGATGGAGCTGAAGGTATGGGGCACACAGAGCCCAAGTCTGCCTCAGGCTGCCTTGCCACCCAGCTCGTACCGCCACAGCTGCAATCATGTAGTGGTCTCAGGTTGGAATTTCATTTCTTTCACAAGGGAACTTCAGCAGGGAGTTTTTATTTAAAAAAAAAAAAAAAAATCTCAACTTTACAATGCACTTCCCTTTTCTGAGCCAAACACAATGTGATGCAGAGTTTGTTAAGTCTCTCAAACTCATCTTTTAAGACAGAGGCAGTGAAGGCAATTGAGTAGATTGTGCTTTATGGTTTTGTTGTTTTACAAGTTGTGTTTTGCAATTGTCTATATAGGAAATAACATATTTCCATACAGTTTCTGGTATTTTGTATAGAATATAATGTTAATTTGATTGCACGGGGTATGTGTTTGTCAGAGTTAACAAGAGTTCTGAGTAGTAAATGTCGACTTCAACACCTTTCCAGTAATAAATTTATGTGCTTGTACAATCAGTTGTGTCACCTTGCCCAAAGGCAGTTCCCTAGGAACAACTTCTCTAAAATTTTCGTGGTACTTTTCCTACTGTGTTGCATAGTGACCAGGAATACAAAGCACATTTTGAAAAACGCTGAGCAGCAGCAGCAGCTACATTTGCTTCTTTGCTACATACTATAGATACTTCTCTGTAACTAACACCACATGTCCTGGATTGAACCCCAACACAATTGCAGCATTCTTAGCTCTAATGGAGAGAATGTGTTAATTCATCTTTGTTTCTCAGTTTAGAATGCTCTTTTCTCCTTTAGCTTTTTGATCAGTTCTCAGGCACTTAGAAGATTTCCGTTTCTGTTCTTTTACTGCTCTTAAGCTCCATATATAGTGTTTGATTCAAAGCAAAGAAACATGTCCAGCTTCCACACCACAGAACCACCAAAAATAGATTCTCCAGAGTATTTGCAGTCATACCCAGACTTCTACAATGCTGAAGCCAGCCACAGTTTAGCTGGCCATTTAAGGTAATTTTCTTCATTTATATTCTTCATAAATTTTCAAAAGTTTGCTGAAAATTGGTTTAAACATTGAGGCTAAGATTTGGAAAATACATTACTTAAGCACAATTCACCCGCCCTGTGCAAGCAAAGTTGCTCCTTATAGCCTCTTCCCTCCCACCCATGACAAGATCTGGTGATCTCTGGTATCAGATATTTGCACTGCTTTATCACTGGGTAATATAAACCGGATCCAGAATAGGTGTATTTTGAATTAATTAACTGGAGCGTATAACTAGGTGTATATGTAGTATTTGCTACAAAATCGTGACCTATGGCCCTGATTGCTTGTGTTTGTTCTCTTCTTGAATGGTGGTGGTGGGGTCTTTCTTACTCCATACATGTCTGTGTTGCTGAGTCTATCACCATCAGTATGGTTACCCTCGTGACTTGATGACTGGGCTTAGTTCCTGGTGGCTATTCTAGGAACTGAGTTTGTTTTTAAGGTCAGACAGTGCTGTCAGTAAAAGCTTGAATAAAATGACAAACCTCTCTACCAGGATGGTTGACAGAGGACTGTGCCACAAATCTCGGAGTTTGAGGAAAATGTCAAGTTTCCATGGACATTCAGTGTTTACACTCTACCTTGGTAAGGAAGCTAGCCAAGAGGAGATTTCTGCTAGGCAAAGGAATGCCAAGATTACTTGAAAGCAGCCAGCCACAGACTTGTATTGTGCAGCTTCTAGTTATTTTGGTGTAAGTCAGCATCTCACTATGATTCAGGGGGCAATACGTGTCATTCAGAAGGCATTTTTGTCATGCTAACTGCAGATGGTGCACCCACAGAAGGTCACAAGAAGCTTTACTGACATGGGTTTGCTTACCCATGTCAGAACAATCTATTGGATGTGTATGATGTATACTTTTGTTCTCTTTTCTGGCCACTCTTCTTTCTGTAAACACAGGAAAAAGTGCTTCTCCCTTGCATTTTAGACTGCTTCATTGTATCACACTGAATGCTTTACCACCATCTCCGTATGTTGCATTGTCACTAGATATAACACCTAGGTAGAGAGCTTTTCCTAGTCAAAACAACACCAAGAAGCCAGAATGTCCCTGGTGCCGAGTCCCTCACCATCACTATAGTTACACTTGCTAACGGATGTGTCTTTCAAGTTTATATCTGTTGCAGTTTAAACACAGATAATTTCATTGACTTTATTTTCAACACTATCCCACAAAGAATTGCAGAGGAACAACCAAGGACTTGGTATGCTGGTGCACAGAAACAGAAGCACCATTTGGATGTTAGGGGAAGGGACGCATACATCTGCATTCAGCTTTGCTCCCTGAAGAAAGCAGTCATGGATTTGTGTGCTAAATGCTTCTGAAAAATTGTGAAAAATAAATTCTGACAAAAAAGTTGACTTTCCTAAGAAATATAATGATCTAGATTGCAGAGTAAAACAGCATGTAATTTAAATGACTAATCTCAAAGATAGAAGTTTAGTCTGAGTATCAGATTAATGCAACTACTCCACAATCAAGTCTGCAGTGTAGTGGGAAATACTCACTTAATTCATATTGATAATGAAATATTAGGGTAAAGTATTTTTACTAAAGAATGCATATATTAAAAAAAGTAACTGCATAAATTCTTTCTTAGAAGTAATCTGCCCAGCTCTTTTTAAAATTCCATTTTAAAAAGAGGACAACTGGGGAAAGTGATCTTGAAGTTGATTGTAGTAATAGTAAAAGCAACAACTAGTTTCTCCCTTTTTTTAATCTTTTCTGTTTATGATTATGGTAGTTTAAGTATAATGTATAGTGTCTGTTTTCTTTTCTTACAGTTGAAATTACATAATTGAGTTTCCATGGACTTGATGTTTATATAGCCTTTTACAATTTTAAAATCTATGTAACATACATGTTACTTGTTTTTAGGTATAGTATTTTAGCAAAGACTATACAAAGCCTACGCTGAATGGGGATGAAGATCCTAGGAAAGTGGTAAAGCTATTAGAGATAATTCTAAATGTCAAACAGTAGGATTTAACTAGGTGACAAATAAGACATTAAACAGGCCACAGTCTTTGCAGAGATCTTGACATTACTTCGTAATGGAAGGAGGATTGCAGACATGAGTTGAGTTCAAAGGCTTCTAATGGAAGCAGGGTAGGGGAGACTCCTTAGTCAATAAAAGTCTGTGTGGTATCTGTTTTAACCCTTGAAAGGCAAAAGATCTGCACAAACTAAATAAAATAAAATAAAGTAATTTTAAAAAACACACCAAAACAACAACTAAACTGTAAAAAATACCCCAGATACGCATATGAAACTGGCCATTTGGCTCCTTTTTTAGGACAGCTTATCCAGCCCCATTGCCTACAATATTTATATCAGTATCTTTCCACAGTGCAATGCTCTTAAGCTAAATACAAACATGCAAGCTCCCAAACCCACAATTTGAAACAATAATCTTTAAAAGAGGAGCCTGCATGCCATTTGGATCAGAACAAATAAGAAAAAACAAATTTTTGGAAGAACAATATACCAACTACCTACTGCAATTGAGTGTGAAGTTCAGTTTAATTTGGTCTACAGTTTCTGTATTGAATTTGTCACCCCCAGTACTTTAATTACTATGAAACCAGCTCCACTGGGCTTAAAATTAGATAGGTATTAAAAAGCCAGAATGACTTTCACTATGTTTTTCATCCAGAAAAACCAGAACTATAAAATCTCATGTCTCAGGAACTTTTAGTGTTGGGCTTTTACTACTGACGCTTCAAGGATGAAAAAGAGTTATCATTTTTCATCCCCTATTTCTAGATTGACAAGGATATAAGTACAACTCCCAGTAGCTCAAGGGCAAATATTGCTTACTACTACCACAAATCAGGTAATTCTGCTACTGAATTCTGTATGTGAAGACATGGCATACAGAGGAGATATGCGAATTACAACTAATGAAATTATCATTTTATTGAAAGGAAAGAAAATTACACAAAAAGATAAAAAGAAAAAAAAAAAAGAAAGCATTTTAACTTATTTGTGAGAACAACAGTTTCCAAGTTGTTTTCATCTGGAGTTAGAACTTCGAAAAATGGTAAATTCTAGAATTAAACAAAGTTTTATTTGTTTTCTTTTGCAAGCATGCCACATGAGACTAATTAATGGTTGGAATATGGATGAGGAAGAAAAGGCATCCAAGTAAACTAACAGTCCACTGGGCTTTGCAGATTATCACATAGATGTTATTATGCAGAATCACAGAGTGGTTGAGGCTGGAAGGGACCTGTGGAAATCAACTAGTCCAACCCTGGTGCTCCAAGTAGGGGCAGTTGGAGCAGGTTGCTCAGGGCTGTGGCCAGTCAGGCTTTGGATATCTCCAAGGGTGGAGATATTATTAAATACTTTAATAGATGCACATTTATACATTTATATTGAGGCATACAAGCAGTAAGTACTTACTCTTTCATTTCTCTCACCTGATTCAAGAGCCTGTTAGGCTGACATTATAAATCCTTTTTCACCTACATCCTTTTATGCACAGCAAGCCGCATCATAGGGACTCCTGTTACTGAATACCTGGTTTCCACCTGAGCAGACAACTGCCACTCTTTGGCATCCATAATAGCTTGGTTAATCTTCACTTACAAAAACTCAGGTCTTTATGAATACAGTATAAAACACTTCTAATTTTGACTAAGGAGTCACTTGCAAACTCCAGACAGAGTTGTGAATGCAACACCTAGGGATGGCAAGAATCATGCATACCTTTGAGGGTAGGAAAGTGTTTCCTGTTAATGACAACAAGCTTCCAAAAGAAACAGTTACTCCAAAGAAATCCTACCACATTGCAAGCATACTGAGAGCTTATGCAGGCTTGCCTTGCCATGGAGTGCAGTGGGCAAAGTATTATAGCTAAATAATCTGTAGGCATTAGCTAAAGTTCCACTGGGCAGCTTCAAGGATGAAATAATCGAATGAGACAGTGAAGTGTTGGAGGGAGCTCCCAGTGTCTCTTGTGAGACCTCTGCTAAAAGGTTACAGAGCAACGTCCTCCCGCAGATCCACTCAGATAATCTGTGCCAGAGATAACGTACCCATGGGACACTGACTAATACTTCAGAGAAAATTTTCTCTTTTTGGAAAAGTAAAGACTATAGCAGGTGTGAAATATTTTCTCATAATACCCACAGTGAGTATATCGCAGGAAACCCAAGAAGACCTTTAACTGTTCCCCTTCATCCTGACCATCTCCTCCTTGCTTGGAGTCAGAAGATTTGTGACATATGTACTTCTTTTGTCTCCTGGGCTGCAAAATGGAAATATCACATCCTTTCGAATGAAGTACATATCACCCACGCAAGGAATTGGTCTTCTGACTCATATGGAGAAGAAACCAAGATTATGATCTTTACTCCCATCTGTTTCTCCCGCATGTTTTACGTAGGCTGGTCCACTGTTGTCAGTAATCTTCCACTCCAAGAAGTGGAAGGATGATGATTCCTCCCATCTTCTCCCCTGAGTACTTTCAGGTTAAAACATGAACTCGTACTATTATGTTTAGGCCAGAATACAAAAAGAAAAACAAAAATCCAGAAAGACAAGATTTCTCCCACAAAAATAAGAAGTAGCAGTAGGACTTCAGCATGTTAGTTTTTTGCAGAAAAAGGCAATTTTAGAAAAAATTCTTCATCTTCTTTCTTAATTTTAGATCTGAATACCTTGTAGTAGTAAAAATAATATTTTTCTTGACACTTTAAAAACAATTATTCAGTGGTCATTAGTTGGTATTTGTTTTCTTTCTATATTTTCCTTTTTTTTGTTACTAAAGCTTGTTTATTTCATAATAACTTTTGGAAAAGAACAGGGAAAAAGGAAAGTTTGGAAAAATCTACAACTTCAAATTAATAAAGTATGGTAAATTTTAGACTATCCTACTATCATACATATTGGTTCGAGAGGTAACAGAATTCTCTTTTAAGGAACAGAAATAGTTTTTTAAAAATGTGCATTCAATTTTGTGTGGAAAACTAACTGAGTACGTATTTGCCCCACAAACTGTTTGCACCTTCACTGCTAATTGCACCCAATTGAGCTGGATGCATAAAAGTTTTAATAATTGTCTGCCAGTTCATGTGGGATGCAGGTGATTCTGAGTATCTGAATCGAAGTCCTTTACAATTCTTGGTCTTAACTACCTGGGTGATCAAAGTTGCACCAGCAATTTCTAGAAGAAAGTTTTACTAGTAAATTTCTGGTTCTGAGTTGAGGGCCATCTAACCTTCCTGCGAATGCCTGTAAGTTACATGTGTCCTATAAAATTGTCAAACTTTAAGTTAGTGTCAAACTGAGGTTAGTAATCTTTCCCATCCCTCATTCAAAGAGCCACTCAGTAATGTATTCATTTAGCAAATAAATAATCAGATTATTTTTAAGTATTAAGTACAGTACATGTATATAATTCCTAATTTGCCGTTATGGAATTCTTATCCTGTTCTTTACACGAGTATGGATGTACAAGGAAAATATCTGGTCATCCACATTGGATCTGATTCTTAGCTGAAAGAAGCTGTAATTGTCATCATTTCCCAATCTGCACTGAAGATTACAAACCAGGAACAGACGTAAAAAAGCTGTATCACAGATCTTTAAACCTCATTATTTTCCATGGGATTTTGCACATCCCTTTGCAAAAGAAGGAGCTATCATGAGACAAGTGATAGAAGATGACTGCATGGGTAACAGATGATGACAAAGGTGAAGTCACCACAGTTATGTAGTAATTCTGGGTTGTTCTTTTAATTTACCAAAATGTAAAATGTTTTTTTAAAAAGCTCTTAATATTGAAGACAGTGAGTGTTTTAATACTGACCTTAGTGGAACAAATGTATAAGAATTCTTGAAAGAAGGCATAAGAAGAGCTTGAAAAGAAAGTCAAGGTATGCCAGATGGCACAAAGAGGATCTAGGCAAACCTCAACTACAAATGACCATGTCAAAAAAAAAAAACAGAAAAAAATGCCGCATCATTTCATGCTGAGAAATCAGATAATCATAAGAAAAGAATAATTGTCCCCATTCTCAGAGCTCCAAGATGACATTAGAGTCAGAGTAAAAATGTCAGATTACAGATCATACTTCTTGGATTTTTTTCAGTGTTATTTTAATTACTTGGAAACACTGAAACATTTAGTCCCAAGCAAGTTCATTTTCTCTTTTCTGTGTGGGTGTTATCTGAGGACGGCAAAATTAAACCCTGCTAACTGCTCTTAGATTTCTGTACTTTCGTGCTAACTCTGGAGCTGACTTTCTCATAATATACAGGAAGTGGTAGAATACTAGTTTTTAGGGTTTTGTTGTTGTTATTATTATTATT
>NW_009204758.1:0-9257 GCF_000690835.1 Fulmarus glacialis
CGCTTCCCCGGGCTGCCGGCACCGCCTGGCACCGTCCTCTGCTTCGCCCCAGAGGGAGCCCTGGCAGCCCCCCGGCACTGCCCGGGGCTGGTACGCCGCGTTTCAAACGGGCACGGCTTCCCCGAAGGTTTTCTCTGGCCGTAAGCAGAATTCAAGAGTACTTGCAAGGAGACCTCAAGCTAACGTGGTAATGGGAAAGCAAAGTAGGGTATTTAAAATAAACAAACTGAAACACAGGAGCTCGGATCGGTAACAGTCCCAGTCTTTCAGGTGCAGGTAGCTGGGTTAGTAGACAGCTCAGAGATGCTTACCTGCACGTTCACCAAAATTAAACACGCAGACCTCTTGAAACAACTCTCATCAACAAATGGACCTCTGTGGCAGCAAAACCAAATTAATATGTAAGAACTAGAGGTTACCAGGGTTTTTGTTCGAGTGAACTGTTTCCCCTTGGCCTGATAACATAATATTAGAAATTGTGCATTTCTTTATTGCGATGGGAGAAGGGCTCTAGCTTTGAGCTGTTCTGTGCCATGCTGCAATATTCTGTCATTCAAGGAGGAAAACGTGTTTCTGAATGCCCAAGCCTGCTGGGGAAGGATGTGCCGGGAGGAAAGGGTCACCGCTCTGTCCACTCTCTAAGCAGAACGTGCTTAGAGAAGGTCTTAAAATGAAGCAGTAAAACAAACAAACCAACCAACCCACCACCAAACCAACCAAAATACAACATCAGTGATCGTGTGCAAATTAAAAGCTTAATGGTGGATATTGATTTACCAATTCACTCTGTGTAAAAATAGTCTAATTGCTCTACATCTTTAATATTACTTTGAGGGGAAACTCAAGCCAGTGTCATTCCAGTGGTTAATTTACTATGTCATTCCTTGTTTCTATTTTTTAATAATGAGTAACATACAGTTGTTTCTAAACTGGCACCTTTTCATCCTTTAGGAAACTACACCCTAAAGTAATATTCTGTCAGAAATCCGCTCTTAATTGGGCTAATCAAGTAGTATTTCCACTTTAGGAAGGAAGGATTATAGTCTCATTTACTGAGAAGTTCATATGACAGTTGCAGACGTTTATATTTGAGTAGCTGGTTTGGGATCTGTCCAAATTTTTCTTTTTTTGCTTCTTTTTAATTAATATTTCAGGCATACAGGATAGTTTCTTCTTTTTTGGAAACTGAATTGAAGGATTTGATTTGCACTGGGCATCTTGCCATTGGGGGAGAAAATTAAAAAAAATTTAAAACCTAAGAAGGAATTCATGAAGTTTTGCTTTGTAACTAACCCAAAGTTTTTCACGTATCAGAGAAACTTTGCCTGGTGAAACCACACTGTCCCTCTGCCGTACAGCGTGACTGAGGAGACAACGGACTCGCCAGTTATTTTAAGACAAAGTAAAGTTAAGAAGCTGATGCTTTGTGTGATCTGAGTAACCCTCCCAAAATGACCAAAAGCAGCCATATTCAACCATTTGAAACTGAAAATTTATATGTAATTTAAGAGCTTTTGCAAAGCTTCCTGACAGCTCAAAACCTCCCCACCTTTCACCACTCTACGCAAACCTCACTGTTCCTTCACTCTCCACAGAGCTGTAAGATTTAAATTTGGTTTTTAATAAAGCCTGTCAACTGCTTGTGGGTGGAACAGGTGCAAAGCAGCATCCTGGATTTATTTAGAATTTATCCCTGCGGTGTGAGAGGGAGGCACCTGGTGGGAGATAAAGAAGGTCATTTAAAAGAGGTGAAAGAAAGTGCTTCTTTACAGGGCGAGCGGCAAACTTCTGGAAGCTGCCGCCACAGGAGCTTGGAGAAGGACCGTATCAGCGGACGCAAGAAGTGTTCAAGAAATCATGGACAACAGGTCCATGAACAGCTGTATCAGAGCCTAGACAGAAGATCGTAGCCCTCCAATCAAGAAACTTGTGATAGGAGCCTACAGCACTGATGGGGTTAGAAGTGAAAGCAAAGCCTAAGCCCAAAGTAAACCCACTTTCCTAGTGTGTATTCCCCTGTTCATTTTGTTCATGCAACAGCTGATTTCAGACAACTCCCAGCGGCTCCACTAACCCTAATCCTCCGCATTGTGTAAATACTGCAGCATTGCCACGGGCTTCTATGCAGAACAGCACTAATGTTATCAACTCTGATCAATTAACAGAAAGAGGATCCTAATAGCGGGCATAATTTGGTATAGTCTTAGCACTGCTGAACAAAACTGCTTTTGAATTTGGGAATTAGCTGATGCAATGTGGTAAAAAACAGAACTACTGACTCTCATATTGGGATCAGACAAGGGCATCAGGATAGAATTTTATTAGATTATTATTTCCTTGCTCTCCTCTTGACACAGTCAATCTTTCTTGCAGCGTTTACATTAATAAATAATTACCTATGGCAAGAGACAGAGATGCATAAAAAGGCCATACAAGTGCTCTCGTACAGCAGGCAGCCTTTTAAAAAACAAAGATGGAATTGAAAAGTTTCACTAATCCAAGCCTTGTCATCTACAATGCTGTTGAAATAACCCCCTAAAGCACTGTTGAAAGGCACAACAGAGCAGCGCACAAAGCAAGAACCGGTCGACTTCTAGATGATACTGTCTCGACTATGAGGGCATCTCTTTGTAGCAAAGATTAAAGGGAGAGCGCCTTTTCCTGAACGCTGTTGACTTATACAACTACTGTTCAGCAATTTGACTTTCTTTTGGTGGTCGAGAATGTATTATTAATGTGCAGTCCTTTAAAGAACGTGCTAGATTCCTTCTGCATTTAACACTTACAAAACATACAGATGGGGGGAAAAAAAACCCAGTGGTTTTCACTATCTAAACAATAACAAAGTGCCTCCAGGATTCATTTTAATGAGAAACGCCAGCGTTGCACTGCTGAAGTCTTGAGATGGGCAACGCACACCAGCAGATTAATTATCATTAGAAGGCAGGAACTATGTGGATTTTATAACACTGCTTGCAGAAAATAAATATTCTGTTAATCACTGCAAGAGTTGCATTTCCTCAAAGGTAACATTAACTTACAAATATATGCACCACATACATTTAGAAGGAATAGGAAATGAGAGAGCCCTTCCTCTCTTCCCTCTCCAAAACTACAAGCTAGGAGATTTTCTTCCCTTACAGCTAGCAGTGACTTTTTAATTTCTATTTTGGGTTCTTTTTTTTTAGATTGAGATTAGTATAAGTTTTTCTGAGCTTAAAAGAGACTTCAGCAGGCGTGCAGCGTGACACCCACTCATCCTGCGCGTGTCTGCGGGACAGATTTATCACCGTTGGCATGCCATGTAAACGATGGCTTCAATCCCTGCCGGAACACTCATTGACTTTCATGAAGGTTTTATGGATCGCCGAATCCAGGGGCGTCTCCCAATATCTTTTCCGGACTTCTGGATGACATTTGCAAGGCAAAGCCCTCTCTCTGCCCTCACGCAGAAATTCTCTGCTGAAGAAGGCACTTCCCTGCCTCCAGCAAATCCAGTCGGCAACTGACGTTCCGATGGCTGCAGCCTTCAAAATGGGAGGCGATAAGAGACGGGAATTTTAGCAACGTGGCGACTTGATTCATAACCTGACTGAGCATATTTGATAACTACAGTCTAATTTCTGGTTGTAATTCAGAGGAGGACTGCATTGTTTTACAAGATAAATGTATTAATCCCTATTCTTCTGTGGTGGGTATCTAGGAGATTAACTACATTGCTGAATGTGTGAATTTGTCTGTGACCAAAACCTGACATGAATACAAACTATATGAATGATTTCTAAGACTCTTTTGTTAGGCAATAATCTCCAGACAGATGTCCGTGATATCTGAACAGTCAGTCCCACACTGTATCATTTATTTGGAATTCGTACCCCAAATAAAACTGACTTTACTACAACTTGTTTAATTTCTAACTTCTGCATATTTTAGCCATTTTTACGTTCTAGCCTTCCCTGATTCACAGTGTTTGGAGGGCTCAGGCTCACAGTCAGGCCCCTCGGAAACGACACACTCATGATGAAATAGGTTTGGTACAATCCTTTGAATAAGAAAGTTTGTTTAAAGCAATACTTTGATAGCTTTCTCCAGGAAAGCAGCTCTTGTGAAGTGGAAACATCTTCCATGTACCAGTCACAAACGTGCAGAAATGTACTCCTTTCTCTTGCTGTTTCAAATCCTGCCAACGCTACTGATCTTGCTCTCCCACCAAAACCTTTACCTTGGCCCCGAGCAGCGACAGTCTCACTCTCGGGTGATCCAGCTGTGCGCAGGTAGGGAGACAGGGCTGCTGGCTCCCGGCCGAGCCGAGGACCTGATGGCCGGGACTTTGGCGCGGGCACTGCAAGGTCCCGGTGCGCGGGTACATGCACGTGTGCTGGAGCTGCTGGCGCTGAGGAGCCCCCTCTACCTTGTTGTCATTGCTTTGTGACCCAGCTATTAATGCCAATTAATTAACATTAACACTAATAAGAGTGGGGCTTGTTTGCTGCACACATACCAACTGCAGCGTCCATGCTGAGCAAGTGCTTTCAATATCCCAGTATTATATACAAGGTGACAAAGTCTTTTTTCCTGAGACTAGCAATATGTGATGCTACTGGAGAGTCGTTAATTCCATCTCAAATTATATTTTGCAACTTCTGCATTTTTCATGTACGCAGGCTGATTCTGGTTCCTCTGAACAGATTAGTTACTTATAAATGTTCAGGTAATCCATGCAAATAGATTGCAGTGAGGCTGGGTTTTTTTTTTTTCCCCTCCACCTGCTATGGGTACATGATACGATTTCTCATTTCTGAACAAGCTTTACAAGCAAGTGAAAAAAGTGAATAACAATAAGTAATGCATATTTAAATGAAATTTTTGGATCCATGTTAAAATTTGTGAAGCTTTTAGAATAAACGAGCATCCCCCGAATACTTTCAGAGAATGAACTCTCTCTGCATTTATAATTCAAAATACCCTAGCTGGATCCCAGGACAGAGTACAGAGGACATTGCATACAGATAAGATCTTCAGAGGAGCTGAAATATTATTGTCTTCTGAAAAATGAAGGGAACAAAGCCTCCATCCCCTAGGCGTCCCTCCCAGGTGTCCCCCTCCCTGGCTGGCATTTGGGGCAGTGCAGAGGAGAGGGCAGAGCAGGGGTGCTGCAGGGAGCCATGCTGGGTGCCTCTGCACCCCAAGGTGGGGGCAGCTGCAGCACCCCCCCACTGCCAGCGTCACCCACCCCCCAGCCCCGACCCGGGCAGCAGCAGCCTGGGTCTCCCGCTCCGGCTGCCCAGGCCGGGGGAGGCAAGTTTCTCATCAGCGCCGAGGCCCTTGTCTCACCGACGCTTAGTTTCCCCAAGCAACTTTCCACCATTTGTTTATGCCTAAAGCCAGCTCTGCGGAGAGGAGCAGCCTGGATGGGCAGCAGCATTTATCCACTTCTTTATACACGTGGGCCCCACTGTTCGGGGCTTGCTAACGCCTCAAAACAGTTACCCGGCCGCTGCGTGCCTCGACAGGTACCTGCACGTCTGCTGCCGGGCCAGGCTGGACCATGCAGCCACGCTGAGCTGCGGCTAATGAGCAGCCCAGAGCAAGACTCGCCAACACAGAAACACCCTCCTCACCATCCAGGCCCTGGTATTTATGCATCCACAGCCAAGGCACAAAGCCAGCATCGAAAACTGTATAAACCTACAACCTCGCGGGCACTGCTGTGACATGGGGGAGCCGCTGCTCAGATCCCTCTCTTGAGCAATGACCTGAACTGAAGATCCTGTGCCCTGACCGCATGGGGACTGGGTTATTAGCATGGATTTCCCCCCTCTTGCAGCTACTTGATTTTGTAAGACTAACTTCAAATTACTGGAATAAAGCCCCAGACATATTTCCCTGGTCCAGGGAAGCAACCTAAATATGTGGCATCCCAGCCTGTCCCCATCCCCAAGTAATTTGCCAACAGCACACCTCCAGCAGTGGAGAATGCAGCAAAGCACGACAGACCTGACAGCCAGGATGTTCTTTCCAGGCTGGAGGAGGCAGAGGTTCAGGTCTCTTCCCCCTTCCCCTAAACACATGCAATGTTTCATGTATGCTCTTAGAGCGGCAAGGTACCTCTTCATAAATACTGAGCAGGAGTGAGGACTCTTAGCTGCTCTGGAGTCTCTCCGTATCCGCAGAGTAACTACCTTCACCACAGAGCATTTCAGCCAGGAATATTAAAAGCTACTCTGTTAGAACGAGGGGAACTTTAACAATTGTTATTATTAATTTTAGAATAATTAAGTGAGAAGTTGTAAGGCTATCATTTTCTCAGCAGGACCACAAAAATCTTTCAGCTCTGTGAAATGTTTTACTATGCCCATATGTTTGGCTACAGCTGAGTCCAACTATAAAAGTATGACATCTTTTAATTACATTTTAATGAAAGCTGTAACTAATCCAATAGCTCATTTGTTAGTACCTTGTGGGAGAAAGAAAAGCTCAAGAACAACCTCAGACTTCTTGTTTTTGGAGTCTGTGGAGAGATATAGGATGCTGGTTATGCCAAATTCCCGTTAAAAGCCTACAGCATTGGAGTTTATTTGCCAATGACCACAAAGAAGATCTACATTTAAACAAGTGTGTGCTTGGTGCGTCTCAGTAGTGCTTTCCTCCATTTTTCAGCTTTCTCAAACACTAAAGGAAGTAGAGAGATGTACAGGGGGCACATGGTCTAGGAGCACGTCTAGCTTGAATGGCTGCCCACTGACTTCATTGAGCTTTGAATCAGACCTTTAGCAAGTCATCTCCTGTTGAGACCTTTCACAATCCCTTCTTCAACACAGTGAGCAGGATCATTTCAGCTATTACATACATTGAAAAAATTGGTTTTGAGCCTTCAATAGACATAATTTCCCCCATCTCTGAAAACTGACATCTCTTATGTTCATCATCAATAGACTGACTTTTGTATCTTGCCTGCCTGCCCTATAGACAAATACAGTCATAATATTCATAATTGCTGCATATTTCTCTAGAACAAGTGAACTGTATCTTGTGGATTCAGCCTGAGACTTGGAGAGCTCAAGGACAGTCTGGAATTGAATACATCAAGTACTGGGCTCAAAAAAAAAAACCAAAAAACAACCACACCTGAAGAAAAAAAGGATGCAATTTCAAGTAGTAGGGAAGAAAAGTGCTTCAGAAAGGAAATCAAGCATTTGGTGGGCATAGTTTGGCCCCTAGTGGATAGTAATTCTCATTGTCACATTGAATTGGTAGCCTTTGCTTAAGCAAAGGCCAGGACAGAACAACCCTGGAGACTAAATTACCTCTCAGCTTTGGAGAGGAAGCTTGCTTTAAGCCGGACCCAAGATGAATTTGCAGTCTACGGACAGGACTGAAAACTAAACAACATTCGCCTCCTCAGCAGGACTGCCAATACATTTAAAATCCACACCCAGAAAATGAATCCTCCTCTTTCCTCGTAAGCTACAAAATACTCATCTGAATGGAAAGGTCAGTGAATATTTTCCTCTTCCCTTGCTAATTAAGAGGCAAGTAATATGCTTAATTTGCCAAGAACCCGGGTCCTTGTACTTCTCATGTTGAGCAGAAGGCTCCAACAAATACGTTTGATAGACCCACGTCCATGGCATCTCTGTGGATGGCTGCCATCATTCACCCCAATGAAAATGATGCAGTTTGCTTGTGATTATAGACTCCTATTGATTTCCAATTTTCACCAGACATGCTCGAATCCCTTGGGATCTAAGCATTTGTAGGTCCCTATCAGTCTTGCAGTGAAGAAACAAAAGTGGCGATATAATTGGTGCAGTGTAGCAATAAGACTCTCCCATTCTGCTTTCAATTTAGTCCCTTACTGCAATTTCTTGACAGTAGATTTCTTCTTAGTGTTAATGGCCTCATATAAGGTTCTCAAGGACCCGATTAAACTTTAAAGAAGTATATGTATTTGGTCTTTTTAAACTTAATAGCCACAATCTTAATAGGAACGCTATCTCCAGAGTAGACTGTACTGTATAATGTTGGCTTTGTTTGGTTCTGTTTTTCACGAGCAATATCAACTAATGTTTTGTGTGATCCTGTGCTGCTCAGTCACAATATCTAGCACACTTTTGATCAAAGCATTTCACGTCAGTAAAGCATGCTCATAACAACTGCATATTTGTAGCATTAAAATATGGCATGCATAGCCTCCAGTTGTTGCAAGCAACAGATATTTGCGCAGACTACAGTAAAACCAAGGTGATGCATACATAATCTCCCCTTGTAAGGTGGAAAGGGAAAGTGCATCAGCAGTATTTCTGTTTAGAACAGCTCTTTTAGCACAGAATTAATTCTAGCCCTCCCCTCCGTAATACCCGTTCTCCAATCTGAAAATTTAAACTCCTAACACGGGGTAAGAAGGTTGAAATGTGCTGAAGTGATACAGAACAAGGCATTTACACAGAGTTCTAGAGAAATTAAAGCAAATACATTTCCATTTGCAAGCAGAAAGTGGCATGACATTTATTGTTACTGTAGGGGCTCCCCTACATGTAGCAGATAGCCTGGTGGAACAACACTGGTTTTGCGTGAAGGAAGCAAAGCCGGTGCTTTTAGCGTCTCTGCAGAACGATACTATTTACGGTGTGACGATGAGTTCCATCAGGAAGCGAGAGCCTGATTTCATCAAGGTACAAGCAAATACTCTTTCAATTCAGTATTTGGAGGCTTAGTATCTGAGAAACATCTTGGAGGGGCAACTTATGCAAAAATAATGTTTGAACTGTTGGTGTTGTACTTTGTTATTTAACCAGGTAGTATCTGAACCTGACTACAACCTAAACAGACTATGTTTGATCAAACCCTCTTTTCTTATAAAGCAAACCCGTCTGAGCAGACATCCAAGAGCTGCTGCTTATCTACTAGAGATGGAGGGAGCACAGCTGATCCAAAATATAGGTGCAAGGCTCCTATAGCACAAGATGATTGCGGTGGGGGGGGGTGGTGGAGACTAAAAGAACAAAACTACCAGAATGGTGAGAAAGAGCTGAAAGAGCAACATGTGCCTTGATTATTTTAAACTAAAATTTAATTGAAAACTTACAGGTACAGAAACCTCACTGCAGTCACCTTGAAAAAGTATATGGCTAATAACAACCTGATTTACTGGGGTTTGTTTGTTTGTTTTAAACACTAACATCAGTACTAGAACATAAAGATGAGAGAGGTCTTGATGGCTTCACAAGCAAGAGCCCTGTACAACCCACCGAAGT
>NW_009204758.1:9351-27868 GCF_000690835.1 Fulmarus glacialis
GCCATTCTTGGAGACTGAAATGCTTTTTTTTTTTTTTTTAAATAATTATTCAGAAAGAATTCTAGCAAAAAATACTGTAATGATATCCTGGGATAATACCTGACATCCTGGGCCCTTAAATGGTAAGGAAGCTCAGATTCAGTACTGGTAGTAGTAGCCGGTATATTCAGCGAAGAGAGTAAAAAGCACAACACAAAAACTTGAGGAACATGCATGTTTTCTCTAAATGAAAAGGAGCAACTCCTTCACTTGAAGCAATAGAAAAAAAGACATACAGGAATATAAACTCACAAAGATTACAGTGTGCTGTCCATGGGGAGACTAAAGAGGACAGTTACAGGATGCTCACCCTGGGCTCAGTTGTGTTGAGACGGTTGGTCTGGTGTAAAAGCCATTCCAGTTTCAAACAAGTGATAAATTAGCAATTTTGCAAAGATCTCGTTTGAATGATTGGCTTGAAACCCTCTGAAAAGTATTTTCTTGAAGTCCGTATCTGAAAGCTCATCCAAGTCACAAAAACATGCTCACAGGCTCCAAGTTCAAAGGTGATTTCCAAAATAGATCAAAAATATTAAATTATCAGGTGAAAGCATAATGAAACTTCCTTATTATAAAAAGGAGCCATAAAAGATCACAGAAACCAACATTAATTTAACCGTGGCAATATGCTAAGAAAAGAAAGACTTAAGGGCGACACCAAACAGCAGGATCGGATAGCTGTGTATGTGACCTGTCCTCAAAACCAACCCAGTATCACAGGCCCACAGTCTTCATGGAAAAGAGCACCAACATACATCACCTGCCGACCTTACCATCATGCTCTCCCCACACAGGAAACATCAAAACCACAATAACGTCTCTTACTGGTGGGTCAAAGATCTTTAGAACAAGCAACTGATTTACAGAAACAAAAAACATTCCTTGATTTTTAAAAAAAAAAAAAAAAAAAAAAACCAAACAACCTTGGAATTTTTTTTTTTTTTTTTTTAATGTAGAGCAAGCCCGTTTAGATTCTCCCTGCTACAGCCGAGAGTGAGGAAGGTACTTCCAGTAAAAGAGCCTAGCAGCAATCCTCAGGAAACGCAGGTAGTAGACACAAATGTTATTTGAAAACTAACCCTGTGATCACAACACAGCAAAATCAGTAAAGCGCTGCTGTTAAGTGAGGACAATGTCCTACCCAGCAGACAGGCCCAGGATCAAAACTCTTAAAAGGAAAAAACAGAGACTGAATAACCTACCACAATGCAAGTCACTCCAAATTAGCGACGGCCGTGACAAAGCAGTAAAGCCAGCAGCTCACATCTCAAATTCAGATGAAACATTACTGTGATGAATCAGATAGAGGGTAAATGCTCAGCACGGCAATATAGCAGGACCTGGACAACAGCACTGCCGTTGTTATTTAACAGACTCCCATCTGACATTCGGACAGGGGAAACCACAGGAGTTCAGATGAAGCAAAAGGCTGAAGACAGTCAATGGCAGATTTGCTTTGTCCGCCATTATTCATCTTTCTGAAAAATCAAGAAGAAAGAGTTGCTCCTTAAGAAATCCTAGCTACCAGAATAGTCTGTTAGGGCACGACTGTGTCCTAATGCTGTAACTTATGTGTTGGGTCAACATTATTCATAGCCAAACCCGTAGTGAGAACGGAGGATGCTACAGGTACAGTGTCACGTGTCAGAAGCTATAGCACAGGCTGGGGCGTCTCAAGAACATGCACTTTTGCTAGTGTGCATTTTCCTGCACACATTTCTACATTTTGAGCCCATATGGGATACTAATCTGGAAACTTGTGTCTTCCGGTTCCTACAGCAAGCCATTTTCCCTCCGAAGTACAGTTAAGCAGTATTGAATATTTATTTTGAGTGAGAAGCATGGCACAACCAACCCCTTCGGTCAAGAGCACATGCATCCTCATGCTAAGTGTCCGTAATTACAGAACTGTGTCAATTATCCCACAAGGAGCACTCTGAGCCCCGCCGTGGAAAGGCCAGCGCTGTTCTTGTCGCACCACGACCTCGCCTCACCCACGCCGTTGTTAGCGGGGGCTGAAGGGTGAGAAGATGAAGGCCTGGTTTCCTCCCGCCTGGGGAGTAAGCAGCAAGGCAGGAGTTCCCGGGCTCTCCCTGACGTACCCGCGGAGCTGGTCCTCCTTTTAAACTGACACACTGCGCTCAGCCCTTCTTTATAAAGATTATCTCGTCATGTAGTTTCTTGAAGCCGAAACCCTGTTTAAAATATACTCAATCTTCTTCAAGGCTCAGCGTATTCAAAGGCTGAGCTACTCTTGTTGCATTGATGTTTGTGCAAAAAAAAAATGCAGCACTTGTTTGAGAGCAGCAACAGGCAAAGTGCGACAGAATTCCAGGTTATAATTCTCAGCATAACACTATAGGACACTGTCAACCTGAAATCTGATTTAAAAAAAAAAAATCCAATTTAAAGCATTTCTAGGTGTTGTGCCTGACTGAGTTCAAATGAACTCTTAAAAATCATTTTACAGTCATATTTTCCTCTTCTAAAGATGTTTCCCTGCTCTGCTGAGGTAGTACACACAGGAAAAAAAAGCAACTGCTTAGTTATAAGGATGCTATTGTCAATGTACAAAGCACATACGTTTTAAGAAGCAGAAAGTAAATACCCTCTAATCTCTTTCAATTACAGTTGTCTCAAAGATTTAACTACAGTGTGTTTCAGACAGAAGCCAATTTCACAGTTTACCCAACCTATTACGTATATTACTATGCTTATTAATATACATGCAAGATACATGTGTGTGTATATACATACAAATACATACAAATACACACACACACACAAAAGTTGCACAGAAAACCAATATTATAAGGTGTGTGTGCTATATGGCCTTGGTGCTGTAACATTAACTTCTGCTCAGTAATAGCAAAGCTCATGGCATTTCATTGTCATTAAAAAAAAAATCTGGGTAATTTTGTATATCCTTAAGTGGTCTTACTTATGGTTTAACTTTCAAAACTCAGTGAAATAAATAGTGCGCCGTAGGAATCAATTCCTGTATTTGCTCTCAATTCTGCTTGCCTGTGATAACCTTCTATTAAAGACTCAGCAGAAGCATTTTAATAAAGCAAAGTTATACAAGTTTGAATTGAGACCTTTATGAAGTATAAAAATTATCCGTATAAGAGTTTTATCATTCTAAAAATAGAAGTGAAATTACGGAAGTATCTGAAATACAGTAGATCGGTTATTTCCCACTGCCCTCTACCTTACCAGCAGGTATAGCTAGTCAGGACCTTCCCTTTACAAACGGTTTCACCATAAATGTTTCAATTTGATATTTCAAATCTCTCTTATGCAAAGATGACTCCCATGAAATTAACTCCTCTCCGTTCACCGCCGTGTAACGCCGCCATGACAACTCTGGTAATTGCTTTCACAGAGTAAGCAATACTCAGAAAGCATGAATATTCCTTTGTGAAATTTAGCAATTACACATAACCGGAAGGCTTGTGTTGCATGATCACCAGCACCGCGCCACGGGGACAGGCTTTGCAAACGGCCATTTGGAAGCGAGGTGCCACCCCGCACCAGCCTGGCAACCGGCCCCACAGCACGCGGAGGGTGCTGGCTGGCAGCCTTTCCAGTAAGGAGGCTGTCTTCTCATTTGCTCACGCTCAAGGCTAGCAGGGAGGGCAGGCACGGGACCGCTGCAGGGACCCGGCGCAGGTATGTATGGGGCACCCCAACTCAAGGTGTTCCCCAGGACACTTGTTTGTGGAGGACCGTCTACTGGCGTGGCTGCATTCAGCCCCGTCCCGACACACACCACCCTGGAAACCAAACCACGTGTATCTCAGCAAGCAAATGCCATGACACAGTATTGCCAGAGGTAAGATGACAATGCCCATGGTGTGTAACACATGCAACAGGCAACTTCAGCATCTGATATACTCTCTAGATATAAAATAATGGATTTGCATCACCATATTAAAGAAAAGTTTTGAAAGTTAGAACTGTTTCAATACCTCCAAGCAAAAAAAAAGGTACTGCCACCTCAGATGGCTCTCCCAATACAGCAATGCCTGGATCATCTCAAAATTAAGTATATCTTGATATTTGAACTGCTCAGGCTTTAGAGCCTCAGCCTCTGGCATTTCATAATACTTAGATAACAAACGAACAATCTTCTTTTATCAAAAAAATAAAGAAAGGGGGCAAAAAAAAAAAAAAAGAATGCAGAGGAAATAGTAGCTGTGAAATGGAATCCACCGTTTCAGACACCAGGTCTCATTAATCTTGCTGATGAATAGGATCTTTATAAAAGGAGACCCCACAGTCAAGAGAATTGAAAGGAAATAGTATGGAAAGTGAAGCAGCAGTTTCTTGTACTAGTTCTTATGTGTTTTAAATTAAGTGGCTTTTGTGGAGGCTTGAGTCAAAAAAAAAAACCAAGTAATTCCTGCTTTACAAGAGAAATGCACGTGGAAGACACTGATGCTCCTTTTGCTGCAAGCCTTTTCTGGCGAAGAGATTAGATCGAGAATACAGCCAAAAAAGGAATGGAAATGCACTGTTCGGCGATTAGTTTATGACATTCTGCCCTATATATAGTGCCTATTTGGCAAACCCTCCTGCAGTTCTGTGTTTTTCATTGCAAGTGGCTTATATCAGTACTGACATCTTGCAGATGTTAGTAGCTTTGATTTTTTTTCCCCCATGTTGCAAATGAGTTGGCATGGAAACAACTCTTTTCTGGCAACATGACATATGATTCAAGGCAAAATGCATTTAACACAGATGAATAGTTCAGGAATATGCCTATAACAAAAAGTCATCTTGAAAGCTGCTTTGCATTTGTTGGTGTTTATGACAACTTTTTCAAGACAGTCTCAAAAAAAAAAAACCACCAAGTGTTTAAGACTAGGTACCAGTGATGAATTTCTCACTGCTTGATATACTCCATCCTCAATAGATTTGTTTTAATAACAAGAGGAAAATATTAAGAGAAGAAAAACATTTTGAGAGGTTATTTTCCTATTCTTTTCAATGAGCTTTGTTGCATTGGTTGTTACATTTGGAGATAGGTATGGTAGCCCTGAATTAACTCTGGACCTGCCGGAGGCAGTCAGAATGCTGCTGCTTCCAGGGACCGACCAGACCATTTTTTGCAGGACCAGCACTACTGGGAGCACAGCAGTGACTCAGCCGCACTCACCCCAGGCGTTTCGCCTGCCTTTGACCGACAGCCAGGACCACCCCGTGCCTCCAGCGATGACGGCAGCCAGGACTGGGGCGAGTGCACCCACGGGCAGCTGCGGGAGGCGGCTCACAGGCACACCAGCAGAACCCCACCAGGTCCCTCCCCAGCTGCTGTCCTCGCTGCAACGGGAGCAAGCTGGGAAGAAGCAGCAAGCTCTCTCCAAGCCTGATACTGCCAGCTCCAAACTTATCTTGAGCCTTGGAAAAGATCTATCCTTTTCATCTTCCAAAGGTATCTTTGAAAACAAAAGAAAACAAAACTGGGGGGAGCTCTGTTGTTTCAAGCAAGAGCAGAACCCATGCTTCACACGACTAGAGCCCAGGAAGGAAAAGCAAGGGGAGAAAACGTGCCATCAGCTGCTCCCTCCAGCAGTCCCTCTTACTGCAGGCATCACAGGCTTTACCTTCTAAGTTGAAAAGAAAACCACACTTCTGTAAGTCTCCAGCAGTCTAAAGCCTCCACAGATATCTGCACAAGTGCCCTAAATGCCACTTGCTCCTACTACGGAGCATTTGTGACACGCACTGGGTAACTACATGGTGCCATCAGCTGTGCACTAAAATGCAGTTCTCATGCCAAAAAGTTTTGTTTGTAAACTGTAAAAATGGCTGTGAAGGGCTGTATAGTTCTCAGTTAACAGGAATTCGGGGTTTTCCTTGTAGCATATATACATCAGGTGAAGATTTTTTTTTTTCTTTTTTTAAAAAGGTGGCATTTAAATGCCAGCAAGAGAGTTTCAAAGTAGTAGACAAAGGAGCTGAACCTGCAGCAGGGGAGAGGAGGGCTTGCACAGGAAGCCAGACGAAAACAAGGTGCGAGAAGCCTCATGGTTTGCAGTCAACCCTGGACATGCAAACAGACCTTCCAGTGCTTGTCCAAACCTAATCCAAACTTCAAATGTTTTGAAATATTATTATTACTGAAGGAGTCTGGCAAGAACTCACCTCAGTGATTTAGAGGAGTCTGCATTCAATAAAATTAGCATTTAAATGAACCCAATTAAGAAATGCTTTAAACTGAGCATGCAAGAAGGGAGTATGGGCAACTTGTCAATTAAAAAGCTCTGGAGTGCTACTGCATGAAAAGCCAAACCCTTTTGGGGCACTTTAGCGAGGGCAGTAAATACGACGTTCTGCAGGCCGAATGCACTGCCCGGTAGCATAGGTAGGTGCATTTTACATTTCATTGTCAGAGAATGAAAAAAAAATCCTTTGCCTTATTTAAAAAAGAAAAAAAAAAAAAAGGAGAAATTAATTGGCAAGGCTGACATATACAAAGATGGTGACTGCTGCTTCCTCAATATTTATCTGACTTGCCATTTTTGAGCATTCATATTAGTTTGCAAAAGGTACACAATAAACATAAGTGTCTGCCATGTAATGAGTGTGTATTGAAGCATCTTTTATGTACTTAGCTTCCATAGCGTGGAACAACCCAAACGCAAGGATAAGAAATCTAAACAGACTCCATTTATTTTACTGGTATGTGAATGCAACTTTTTCCCCTAATGCATGCATCTGTTTTGGATGATAAATTGTCCATTAGAGAAAGCTCAAGTGAGTTTTTTTGCATTCTGTTTTGATTACGCTGCCGTTAACATGGTGTTACATTTACTATTTGAATTTTATCATTGTTTCTGCCATCAGCTGTGCAGTACAGAAAAAACCTGCCAGAGTGAGCTTATAGTCACAAGTATTTTAATTTATTAAATAAATGACCTAATTGCTTGCCTGAGATCTATTTTTCTTCTTTCTCTTGACCCTATTGAGAGTTAATCAGTTTCTTGGTGCTAATTAGATGTCAGCATTAGTAGCCTGCTAATACATAAGAGATAATGACACCATCGCGCAAGACACAGTGTCCAACACATGACCCTGTTTCCTTAAATTATACCCTAAGGATTCATCGGGAAGCCTAAAGGCTTTGTAGTTTTGCAGCAGCAGTTCCTTCTTCTGAATGTGGATAGTGGTACAAATTTGAGACAGAAGTGGAGAATTAGACACAAAGCACACCTTCTCGCCATGCAGGGCTTTAACACGAACGATAGCGACTCTGTTCTTTTCCCACCTTGTAAGTTTAGTATGCAGTGTTTGCTCAGTATGAAAACAATGATACAAAGAAGGCTTAAATAACAATTCAATATTTCAATTTTATAGACTAACAAACTGCTGGCAGGAAATTAAAACATACATCTTTCCTTTACGACTCCGTAATCCCACCTGTACACTCCAGTACGCTGAGGGAGCGGTGGAGAGCGTTTTGTGCAAACGTTTCTTCCATCTGCAGCACCGGGAGACGCTAGCGCAGCAAAGCCAGGTTTCACAGGGGCTTCACACAAGACTACCTGCAACAGGCTGGTCACAGCTGGAGAAGGGAGGTTCTTTACATGCAGGTGAAAGCTTAAACATGTCTGTGACAGTTTATCACAGCACAGAGGTGTTAAAAGGGAATTCCTCATTTACAGCCTTATACAATTATGCAGAGCAAGTGCACGCTCTTGGGGTGGGATCTGATGCATCTGCATGGATGCTTGCAGTTTCCCAGCCTTCTCTCATCCCAGCTTTCTGCCCCCACTTTCCCTGATGAACTACATCCTCTCCTCCCAAGCAGGTACAATTAACTCCGAGCTGCAACAAGGCCATGGATACAAGACATGCACTCAACCACAGCTTGGAAGTGTTCTCCAAGCGCAATGAAAATGTCTTTCTGGGGTGCCTGAGACAAAAGCATCTCAGGGGCTAGCAAGAGAGCAGTGGCCATAAGGGCCGAGCGCACAAGCACAGGGAAGAGCAGCTCAGCAGCAGTGGCAGTGGCACAAGCACACTGACCAGCGGCTCCTCAGGAGATCCCAAGCAGGCACGGTCAAGCTTCTCCCCCTGTGCAGGGTGTGCAAGCACCACAGAGGCTCAGCCACGGGAACACGGGAGGGTTTGCACACAGGCTAGCCACAGCTCAAGCAACTTTTTGCCAGAAAAAGGCCTGCAACAACTTTGTTTTATGAAGAATATAACCTGGGTGGCAGTCAGTGCCAAAGGCACAGGACAAAGTGTGCAGCATGACCAGACCTTCTGTAAAAGATTCTGTGAGACAAAGCAACCTGAAGAAGTTTTGGAGAGCCTCTTTTTCAGGTCTTCACCACCACTAAACCATGTTTGGAGCTTGCATCCCAGTCCAAGAAGGCAAACCCCTGCCAGTAAGAGCCTGCTATTCTCTGAAACATCCTCCGTCATTCTACAACATCTTCTCAGTTACTTAAGCAAGTTCCCACATGTCCGCAAGCAGACTTTTGGCAACCGAGGAGGAGCAAGAACTTTTGCAGAAGAACAGCTACAAATCTTACTCTCTGCTGGGACAAGCTCCCCCTGCCCGTCCACCCATGGTGCTCAGCTTCACTATGGAAAGCAACTGGTCTTAATTCAGTTCTTTAGTGTCTGAGGAAAAAATTACCTTATCTACTAGGAAATCCTTTCAGATAGAGAGTAGGACCTCAAACCTTTCTGATACAAATTCGGTGAATATGCCAGCAAAAATACCTGCCAGTACAGAACGGCCAAACGAGTTTTGAAATAAAGTTTCTGGATCAACACAAGTTCTTGAAGTGTTAAGCACTTAAAAAAAGTTACCTGCCATCTGACAGCTTCATGATGGCAAAATCTTCCAGAGTAGAGTTGACCTTAAAGGTAAATATGAGGAAGGCAAGAAGCAGGGTGGGGGAGAGGCAGTGAAATTGCAATGCTTTCATGACTGCTTGTTCTCAAAACACCGTGACCAGTTCTGCACCTGAAAGTCACTAAATGCATTTTCTGTTTGATATTTTTAAGTGCTGTTATGCCCGAGAGGTGTTAATGGCTCATCCATTAGTTGTGACCCAGACTTCACAACTTCACCCTGACTTCATTAGAGCAATTGTGGGGGTTAATGCACTCTACTTTTATCTGGCAGTTAAACCTCTGATGTTCATTTGTATCAAAGCCACTGTACAAAGGAAGGGTCTCCTTTGAAGGCAGGTGGCCCTACAGAAGGATCTTTAAACTAGGGACAATTCCTAAGGGGAAGGCTGGAGTAAGAAGGGAAGCCTTGTTTGGTGTGCACAAAGCACCAGAAACTCCACAAAAGATACAGCACCTGGAGGTAGTCACATCTAGCAGGAGAGCAGTGATGCCTTACCAGAGTTTCTGCAAGAAGCCTTCTGAAAAGTTAGATTTGTTTGTGTTTCACAAAGAAATAGCAAAAAGATACTACCACTGTCTCCTGCAGTGGAGAAGGTACAATGTCAGCCTCAGTGCAAAAGTCTGGAAGGAATTTGGAATTTAGGGACTAAAATAACTGTAACCTCCAGGCATTATGCAACAGGTAAGTTTTCAAAATTCAAAGTTAATGGCACACAAAGCATGACTCCGGCCAACACATCCACTAGCAGACAGGTAACTTTGTGAGAGTCTGCATGCACCAATTCCTACCATCCAGGTGAAGATGCTTTACAAATCACAGCATGGTCCTTGGGGTGCAGAACGCTGAGCTCACCTACCTCATAGGGCAAACACCCCAAAATGGGAGGGGAAGGAAATACATTACGTTGCCTGGCTCAGTTGTGGGCATCCAGGGAGTCCATGCCTACACACAGCCTCTCAGAAACATCCCCACTGCAACAAACCCTCTACACTATTGGAAGAAGAAAATTGTGTTGTTGATTACAGATATTAAGCATCACTAACACAGAAGTTACAATTTAAAACATTCCCGGATCCTAGCATCCAGCTCCATATCGATTTTCATGGGGCAGCGTAACAACAGAAGAGCGTGGGAAGCAGTAATCCAGCCCTTCACAACACGTCTGGATCCCCAGCACGCCCGGGGTGTGGGTAGATACAGGCACATATCCCACAGAGACCCAAAGGAAGCCAAGCAAGGAAAGAGAAAAATAAGGAAGAAGATTGTGTTGGGTTTTTTTGTTTTGTTTTTTACTCTCTGAACGTATGAAAACATGTACCTTCAAACTAGATTTGCTGTGGCTTCTGGAGAAACACACACAAAATTCTCCACGTGAGAGAAAGCGCTTTTCTGAACAAACATTGCATTGTTGAACACACTGTCACCAAATGGACAACACAGAGTTCTTGCATTTAAAGAAAATAGAATTATAGCTACCCCAGAGTCCAACAGTAAGTTCCGTAATTAAAGAAGTTGAAGCACAAAGAAACATGAAGAGGAGGATGAGAAATGAAGGGCAGGAGCGGAGGTGGCCCGGCTCTGCCTTGTGGCATTTCCCCGCTGGAGCAGAGGTAAATGCTGGCGTTAGCTTCCAGAGCAGCACCTCGGGGTGCTCGGCTAACGGTCAAGCCCCAGGGAAGGCTCTGTCCCGGTGCGGCGGGCAGGATAGGGCCTCGTAGGCTGTGCCACCCAGTTCCCACTGGCGACCCGTGGGACCGGCGGGGGTGGCAGGGGGGTTACCCCCGGCTTTGCACCCAGCTCACCGGAGGCAGCAAATGGAGCAACACATCCCCCGGCACACAGGAGCCGGGACCACATCCCCGTGTCGGGGATAGGCGCGCGGCCGCAGCTTTGTGCGTTGACAAGGGGTTGTGTTTCACTTTTCAGCCCTGGATCTCCACTCCGCTTGGCTCTTATCACACGCACATACATCAAGAGGGTACATGAATATAATCAGATCAAATTTTACTACCAATGTATACAAAAGTCTGATTTACACATTGCAGCAGTGGAAATGTTTATACAACTTACAGAACAATTCAAAGACTTTAATTCCACTTGCAAGACTAAATCTGGGAGGACAAGAGTTAGATTGTGGCTTAAAGCTGAACACCCCTCCAGAAAGAGAGAGGGGGAAAAAAAGGTCCACAGGCTTTTCCACGCCCCCTACCCCCACCCCCCATCTTAGTGAACTCTATCAACAATTTTGGAGTTAAATGAAAGGCTGCTCCCCAAAAGGACCCTCGCCCCTGGTAACTTAAGGCCCCTTGCCCAAGGGAGGTTTCCTTGAGGCTGGGAGTCGTGGTCCGACTCTGCACAGCTCCCGAACTGCTCCCTGGGAGCCTCGCACCAGACTCATGCTGCTCCAGTACACCAGGCAAGGGATTTTCTGTAGCAAAGTGAGGGAGGGGGTATTAAACCTAAAACTGTTCCTGCTTAGAGAGAAAGTTTATAACCGCACGTGGAAACTTGCTGTTTGCTATTGCTAGCAAGATGCCCAAAATGCAGTATTACCCCCTGAGTACATCACAGTATTCAGGACCATGTGTAGCTCTGCTATGAATTATTCTCTGTAAATATCTACTATATTTAACCAAAAGGAAAACCTGAAATGAAAAAAGGCAACATATTTGTGAAAAGCCATGGGAACAAGGAATGAAAAATTAAAAAAAAAACCGAAACAAAACCCCCCCCCAAAACCAAACACAAAACAAAAAACCTCGAGTCAAATAATAATAGATCACTAATTAGCAAGCTCTTGTGCTTATTTACTGAATAGGTGATAAGTTAACCAATATGTGCCTGACCTTTTTAAGTCATATTTCTAGCCAGGAAAGTCATGGCTATTAACTGCTACCAGGGTGCCATGGGATTTGTGTTCAGAGGCTTCCTTTTCACTTTGTTGTTGTAGCCTCTCATCTTTTACTGACATTACACACCACTCATCACGATCAGTGTCAGAAGCTATAACAGTATCTGTTGCAGTGGCAGCTTCTGCTGGATGAAGAGTCTCCCTCTTTACCTTAAAGAATGTCAATCATTTCTCATTCTCAGCATTCAGACTTGCTCATCAGTTAGTAACAACACTTCCAGCTACACCGAACGTGATTTTTGAATAAACACTGGACTGAGATCATTGGAAATGATTGACAGCTTATAAACCACGCTTTTCAGAAAGCGGTAAGGAAGGAAAGAAAAAAACCTATCTTTACTGTCATTTGAAACAGCTTCTACTTGAGGGGGCAGGGGACAAAAAACTTGATTTGTGACATGTGAAGGTCTTACATGTAGCTTTCTGTAGGGTACCTTACAGAGTCGCCCGTCTCCTTTCTGCTAGTAGCCACACTGGAGAGGAAGGGAAGGTATCAGAAGCTAATTAAAGAAAATGAAGATCATTTCACTATCGGATACCTAAGTACCAGTTAAGTTTGTCCCTCTGGAATAGCCAATATTCATTATTCTCAGCATAACTATCCCCTTACAAGCTTTATTTGTTTGCTCTCTGTGGAGCATTTCAACAGCGTCAGTCCAAGGCGTGCCGGTATAACTCCCAGAGGTGGGTCGGTGCCCACCTCAGGCGCCGGGACGCTGCCCTGGCCTGCCCTTCCTTGGCTGCTGAGGAGTGACAAGCGGGGACCCAAGGGTGATAAGCCGCATGCATAAAGAAGTTATGTTTAAAACCAAACCAAGTGGAACAGATCAATATGGGCGCAGGAGAAGAAGAATCTATAGAAGTGAACAACTGTGGCAATCCGTTACTTCCAGGGAAATAAAACTTGCCTCTGTGGGAAGGTGCTTATTAGTCTGCACTAGTGGCAGGTGTTGTGCTCCATCTTGCAGATTTGCCTGCTGCTCCCATGCCATCACATTTCCACACACCAGGGGCACTGGCTGGGACGACTGTCCCCGCAGCCCTTGTGCGTGTAAGCACAGCTCAGCTGCACCAGCCCTTGCTCCTGCCCAGAGCCAAGGCCCAGCTGTGGCCCTGGGGCACGCGCTCTCCAAAGAAGAGGATATGAACATACGAATCACAGCTTGGAAAAAGAAAAGTTGCAAGCAATTAAGCAAGGAGGAAAACTGAAGGTATTTACACGTCTCTAGCTCATGTCTGAACTTTTAACTCAAAAGCTGAGCATTGTTTTTCCAGGTTTTCCTTCAACTTTGCTGAATACCAAGAGCTGTCGTCTTACAAGCCAGCCTGGAGAGTGACAGAGTTTCCTGAAGTCGTGTTCAATTTACAGAGGCTTCGTACGTCCTCTTTTGCTCTGATAGGGATTAATCATGTACGTCCTCAATGGCTGCCTTCACCTCCCACTAATTAGCAACTGATCACCACCCTGAAGCTCGTGCTGACACCACCGCGCACCCCAGGGAAGAGGGCGGTGCCTGCCACGGCAGGAGGGTCCCGCTCAGGGCTGGGCGCCAGCCCGGGGAGGGAGAGGAGCGCATCTCCCAGCCGGAGCTGGGGCTTTCGGGGCAAGGCTTCCTACTTAGCGGCATTTATTCTCTTTGATCATCAGGACCGAAGTACCCAGCTGAGGCCAAGGAGTGCTCAGCATGTATGAAGCTAGGGAGGGTCTGGGTGGCCGGCGCCTGCCCAACACCCCACAGTCCCACTGCCGGCAGCTTTTAACATCACCTCTGAGCACAGGAGCTGCACCTGAGAAGTCGTCTCTCCCAGACAAACCAGACCTTAGCAGTAACGTAGCAAAACAGGATAAGAGATCCTTTTTGCCTGTTTTTAAGAGAGATGTACTTTATGATAACATTTCCTGTAATACCCAATTTTTTCAAAGCTTCGTGTACTAGTCACGCGCTATGCTCAATGCTTCTTTTCCCTTTCTTTAGTACTGAGCTTGATAAAAATGCTTAGGAGCTTACTATGAAGTATCTCTCTTAAATAATAAAAAGAAAACTGCCTTGTTTTTTCTTTTCTTTGTAAAAAAGTATAGTCCTCTTTCAAAATAGAGAAGCCAAGAAACCTCTAGAAACTATTTCTTACATCATACTCCACAAGCAAAGCTTATCTCTCCTTCCTTCGCAAACACCAGCAGGACCATAGCTTGCCAGTGCAGGATCAGCCTCACTGGAGGTACTCAAACCTTCACTAGCCCCTTATGCATTCCTCCCAAGAGCGAACAGGATACCTCAAAATACAGAGCAGAGATGTACCCCAGGCTCCCAGACAGACTTACATGACAATATTTTTTAATAGGAAATAAAGTGGATGCTTCTCACTTATCAAAAAGATATTTTTCTGTTTCAACAGAAGCTTTTGAGCAAAAAAGCCCCCACAAAACAAACCTATCCCCATAAAACTTTTTATTCAATTAGAAGGCTGTTTCACCTTTGATTTGATAACCCCACACAGCTAACTACAGTACTTGCACTCCTGAAAAGTAGCAATATTAGCCCATAACACATGTACTTACCCACTCCACCGGCAGGTACAGTTGCTCCTCCCCAACTCTCTCAGCTCAGAAATAGCTTGTTGAATTACAAAGTCATGTCTTCAAAAAAGTAACCCAAACACTTTCCTTGACCTTTTCCACTGTCAGAGATCCCCACTCACCTCCCCAGAAAATAGCAGAGGAGGAGGAGGAGGAGGAGGAGGAAGAGGAAGGGTGGAGCAGGGTGGGCCAAGGCAAGACAAGACAAGGCAAGGGGTCATTATCTCACCTGCTCCAGCTCTGCATAATCCTCTGCTTTTCCTACACAGCTGGTTTCTGAAAACTGCCCCCCTGCCTCCTCCCCCCCATTTTCCTTTTAAGAGGGCTTCTAGTACATATCTTGCTGAGGGACTGATCACACTTATTACCTCCTCCAGTCATGGTAAACGTTATTTCCCTTCTGCCTCCTGAAAGCCCGTGGGAGGTCTAAGGTCTGGAGAGAGCTGAAGACAGGGGTAGGAGGAGAGCCCCATTTAAAGTTCCCCTCCTCTGCTTTACAGAAGTCACAGTGTTGACACAATAAGGAGAACTTTAATCAATAAAATGGATCAAAAAAGCTCCACATCAAAGCCAACAGATGCCACATAACCTACTGCTACTTCTTGTGAATGTCATTCCTGGGAAAATCTAGTACAGAAAAAGCTCAGGCTTCCCCAGACCGAAGCTGAAGTCATGGTAAAATGCAAGGATGGCTTTTACTGATAGGTGGATTTAGTCGGTGTTTTCTATTTTCAAAAAAAGGCCTACATTTTTAAATGCTCCTGCTTTTGAGTGACAACTGGATACTCTCTAAAGGGCTCTGAATGTCAGATGTAGGGCAGGCTGAAATCTGTGCAATTCATTAAAGTGGATGGAAATTCCAAATTACCACTTTTTAGTTGCTGGTTGGAAGGAGAATTTAGACACTAGGACTTGTCTTCAGGGCCATGACCCAAATTCAGAGTGCTTGGACCTTTACATCTGTGATGTGGGGTTATATTGTCTATTGAACTTTATTGAGCTCTTGAAAATATGCATGCAAAGGCTCAAATTCTGTTATAGAAGTTGCCAAGGAACAAACTAACCCTCAGCAGCTTTTCTACAAAATTCACCTAGTCTCACAGCTGCAGGTTGTCCTGGTTTGTTTGCTGTGCGCAATGCCCGGTGTTCTCGGCTGAGCTCGCGACCGAGTGTGCAAACATGGTGAACATCCCTGTTCCCTGAAGTTAGCACTGCAATTTTGAAAATGATTGCATGGAGAAGTGCTGCTTATAGTGTATAAATGGCAAGATTGGGGCTGATACAGACAAGGCTGGCAGAGAGCAACTGTTGTTATTACTACCTGTGATTTGTTGAATCTCTTAACTAAGCAATTTTGAGAGATAGGAAAAGTAGTGCTGCTCAAAACAAGTGATATAGAAAATGATGAAAATAGTCAAATGTGAGATAATCTGAAAAGAAAAATGGAAAGCAAAATCAAAACCAGTGTAGAATGATTTTATGAACAAAGAAAAGTATGGGTTAGTCAATTCTCGGTTGGGTTTTTTTCATTTTTTTTTCTTTCTGCTTGCCAATACATCATTTTGCACTTCTAAATTCAAAGTTCTGGGATAACATCCCCACAGGTTTTGCTTCATGAAGGTTTTCCTTTGTCTATTTTCTATTTATGTTTTACCAATATTGTAAAGTATAAAATAAGCCTTTTAGGATAGATTAGACTGCCATCAGAAAAACATATTCAAAGCAAAAAATAAAATTGGCAAAATTAGTCATTTTCAGTGAAGCAGCTTTCCAGGTCAAGGATTACTTGCTGAAGAAACACCAGCTGAAGATGCAGCATTATAAATGGTCTTCTCTCAGCCACTTGTACCAGTGGTCGAATAATTCATTTCTTAGTAAGAAATACAATGGTCTATTAGCAGAAAGAAAGATTAGGTGCACATTAATCAAACATTTCAGAGAGGTATAAACATGCATATAGCATCCAGGAATATCCCATTACCCTATTTCAGAAGATATATGCAATCAATATTTCAAATATATCTAGTTAGTTTCACATCATTGAGTTTTAAGTATTTCCCCCCCCCTCTGTAAAATGGGCAGGGCTTTCAAAGGCAGTAATTTTCTGAAGTGCTGCTTGACCAAAATAAGTATTTGAGCTAGGTTTTCTGTGCTGTTCAAGCAAACCAGGCCAAAGACAAAACCAATGTGATCTCCCACCAACAGGTGGAGATAAAAAAATTAACTAACTACTGTTATCAGCGTTCTGTTTAAAGAGCATTGACTTGAAATAGTGTTAATTCTTCACCTTTTTCTGGCTGAGGAGAGCTTCTAAAGCATTGGCTTCTTCCTCTCCCCATAAGCTAACTGTTGAAAAAAGGTTAAAATATATTGGTGGAAACCAGAGGCAGTAATTTGTTGTTTGTACTGTGTCTGGAAACAGAAGGAGGCATTTGCAAACATCAGTCTTTTTGCTGCTGTTTGCATCAAGTAAATATGTTTTTATTTGATAGTCATTTGCTTGTTTCCAAAAAGAGCTCTAGGGGAAGGGAGGGCCCTTGGGCCCACGGCAACATTTACCTGGTACTCTGCCGACAGCCCCTCGTATTATTCCATGCTTCTTGCAGGAGGAGGACTGGTTTAAGGTAGAAGACTAGCTCATCTCTGGATATCAATTAATGCAACCCCAGTGGGCTCTGAGCTTCAGTAAGTATTACATTCTTTCCATAAAAAGCCATAGCCCGAAATGCAAATATTCATTTTTTTGCAAAAACTCACAACAAATGGTGCATCTTTCAAGAAGGGCAGTGGAAGTAGTACGTAGGAAAAAATGCCTGCTTTCAAAACCCATACCCTCAAACCATTTCTAATAGCCAACAGTTGCAAATTTAAAGAAAATCTCCTAGTATGGAAGTGTCTCGCCAGAGTCAGAGGGCTGTTACTTAGTTATTTATTAGGATATATGGAATCAGGGTTTTCACAGACATGAAAAAAAATGTGTGTGAAGAAATCCAGATATTATTTCATGTTGTGGTCTACAAAGCCCGGAGTATGCAGCATTCCTTTCATTAATTCTGTACATTCCCTCAGGCTTACACAACCTGTACTTCAACAGCTTTAATATGGTGGCTCTGTGTCAAGGAGCACATTTCTGAGTTCGGTCTGTGAAACGTCTATAGGCATTCGTATTGGGCTTATTCATAGAAGAATCGCCGGGAGCTGGCTTCATCCCAGCCATGGGGGGATTTGACTTCACTCCATGCAGCCGTAGAAGGGACACAGAGATGAGTCACCTAATTTCCTTGAAGCAAATGTAGATTCCTTCTGACAGCACTTAGGTGTTTCTAAGCTCAGAGTTTACCAATGGGCAGCTTGTGTTTGTACAGAAGCAGAAAAATGGAGAAGCAGCTACTTTAGAAGTGGTGAAATTGTTGTAGGTCCCATAGAGAAAGCAGCATAAGCGCTGGGACCTCCCTGTCCTTTCTGGGAGAGACGGGACCCTTTGCTGGTACGGGCTCCCCAAAAAAGGCTGCAGGACCTGTCACAGGGCTGGCAGGCTTCAAAAGATGCCAGGGCAAAAAGTGGGGAGTGCTTTTTTTCCTGTGCATTTTCCGGGTCTTAAGGCACTATGGAATGTGTCTGGAGACAGGGGACAGCTGCACTGGGACCCCGTGAACCACAGAGCATCAGAGAAAAGGAGACCGTCTGGAAGGTCTTCCAGAAGGAATAGACAGGACTTTTGTAAGAGATGCACATGTGACAACCTTCGGACCTACAGGGAGGACAGCCAGGAGAAGCAGGCAGGCCGGTTACTTCTCTTGGATGCCTTCGGTAACAAAACCACCCGAATGAGGGACAGTGGGTCACTCTAGCGTGAAAACCAGGCAGAAGTTCCAAAAGAATATGAAAAGTGGTCTATAGCATTACTGCAGAGCTGGAGAGATTGTCATCCTTGGACTTTGCGTCAAGCAACACACTCATTGGGTAGCAAGGATGCCGCAAACACGTTTTTTTTACTGAGCACTGTGAAAGCTAAATCAAAAAAATGAAACATGAACATAATGTTTGCTCTTGAACTGAGACATCCCCATCTAATGAGCCAGCTCCTTTTGTGCTGTTTGCCCAATACCCA
>NW_009204759.1:0-212 GCF_000690835.1 Fulmarus glacialis
ATGACATCAGTAGCCCTTCCCGTGTCCACGAATTAGTCACTCTGTCACAGAAGGTCACTAGGTTGCTCAGGCAGGTTGCCCTTGGTGAAGCCATGCTGGCTGTCTCAAATCACCTCCCTGTCCTCCCTATGCCTTAGCATAGCTTCCAGGAGGATCTGTTCCATGATCTTCCCAGGCACAGAGGTGAGACTGACCGGCCTGTAGTTCCCCAG
>NW_009204759.1:248-1358 GCF_000690835.1 Fulmarus glacialis
TCCCCTTTTCCAGTGAGCGGGAACTTCACTGGACTGCCATGACTTCTCAAATACGATGGATAGTGGCTTAGCAACTTCATCCACCAGCTCCTTCAGGACCCGCGGATGGATCTCATCGGGTCCTATGGACTTGTACATCTTCAGGTTTCTTAGATGGTCTCGAACGTGATCGTCTCCTGCAGTGGGCTGCTCTTCATTCTCCCAGTCTCTGCCTTTGCCTTCTGCGGCTTCGGCGGTGAGGCTTGAGCAGTTTCCGGTGAAGACTGAGGCAAAAAGGTCATTGAGTACCTCAGCCTTCTCCATATCCCAGGTAACCAGGCCTTCTGTTTCCTTCCGGAGAGGGCCCACATTTTCCCTGGTCTTCCTTTTATCTCCGACGTACCTACAGAAGCTTTTCTTGTTGCCCTTGATGTCCCTGGCCAGATTTAATTCTATCAGGGCTTTAGCTTGCCTAACCTGATCCCTGGCTGCTAGGACAATTTCTCTGTATTCCTCCCAGGTTACCTGTCCTTGCTTCCACCCTCTGTAGGCTTCCTTTTTGTGTTTGAGTGTGTCCAGGAGCTCCTTGTTCATCCGTGCAGGCCTCCTGGCATTTTTGCCTGACTTCCTCTTTGTTGGGATGCATTGCTCCTGAGCTTGGAGGAGGTGATCCTTGAATATTATCCAGCTTTCTTGGGGCCTGTAAAATTTTATGGAAATTAAATTTGTGAAATTTAATATACTAGTGCTTTCCTGTCCACAATACTGGCTTTGCTCCTCAGTGGAATTCAAGCATGATGGATACTCTGAAAACTTCTACTTCCTCTGTTACACCTAAAAGCAATTTCCACTGCCCTTTTGATCTGCCTCTCTCAACCTGTCAGCTCTTTTCAAGAGGTGGCATAATATTGCATCAAATGTAAAATGAATGAAACGGACCATTTTTACGTAATGCTTCAGCTGCTCCTCTGTTAATAAGTTGATTTATAGTATGGTCTGAAGGATGCCAGATTGCTCAGTGATTTCACTGTCTGTCTTACTTAGGGAAGGATTGGGGGCAGCTTCTAATCTTACTTTTTTTTTACTTCCCCTGCTCATAGAATAATAGAAACATAGAATCATTAAGGTTGG
>NW_009204760.1:0-29440 GCF_000690835.1 Fulmarus glacialis
TCTAAACCGTGAGCCGCCAGCTTCTCAAGCAGAATGTGGAGGTATGCACCATAAGTCAGATATTCAGCAGATTAGGTCAATATAATTTCACTGACATGAAAGCAAAGAAGCACAGTCAGGCTGGAGGCAGATCTGACCATGTTTTTCCAATGGGAAAGAAAAGCATCAGGTATGCACATGTCATACAACAGAGTTCAGTGAGAGCTGAATAATCTCTCACATTTTTGTGTCTTCAGAAACTCATTATTATACCTGGGAAAATGCAGCTTCAACTTTTCTTCCTTCTTTGTTCTGTAACAATTTACAAAATAAAATAGACACACACCAGAAAACTTCTTGTCAGTGCAGCAAGCTGTGCATGCTACCAAGCTGCAGTCTCTAGTCAATCATCTGTTTGTAGGCTTCCTTTTCCCTGCATACCAAAAAAGCCCATTTCTTTTGCATTTGCCACACATTTACTACTCGAGTCGCTTTGGTCATGCATATTTTTTCTCTAATTTTGCCAAAGCCACATTGAGATTGCATATGTGCAGTTGGATACTGTACTCAACACTCATGAAAATATACTTCGGCTTCTTTTCATTTCCTAGGATTACATGAATGAAGCTCATTAGGTTGTTGCTGGCAGTCTTTTAAGTTAGCTTCATAAAACTTCAAAAAACATCTCTGGAAGCTTTTAAAATAACAACTGTATCAGATCTGTCAGGACCTTTTAAATATATCAAGTCATGTTTTGTATGCAGGAAAGTTATACAGTATTCAGAATCCAAAATATTCAAAAACAAATTAAAAAGGATGGAGGTTTTGTTTTGTTTTCAGCAGAGAACAGAGATTCTTGGAAGAAGGCACCTTGGCTAAGTGATAAGACTAATTTATGACTACTTTAACAGGGACTTCATAGCAGTGCTATTTGTTCACCTAATTTGTCCCTTTGAAAATTCATTTTCACTGACGTGTTTTCCTTGGGATGATAAGGATGAAGCCTTCTTGGACTCATCTAAGAAAAATAGTTCCACAACACCAGCTGATGTAATTTTCAGCTGCACAAAGAGAATACATTTCAGTGACAAGTTGTCAGAAATGGAATAAGCAACCCAATTTCTCCTTTGTTTGAGACCATTTTCTGCAGGTTAGCGCTTTCCACAGAATCTTGTCTCCTTTAAAGTCAACAGTCAAAAATCCACTGACTTCAGGGTGTTCAGGATTTCTCAAAGAGATCTGATAAATTAGCACACAATAATATATTATAGTACTTAATAATGAAATACCTAAATGTTTTTTGGAGCATATAACAATATTGAGCTATTGAATCTGATGAATAATCTATAGAATGGACCCCTTTCCTCCACTGCCCGAATAAATCTTTTATTTTTTAATGCTGAAACAGTTTCAACTTAAGTGTCCTCCTTATAAGGTGTGACAACTATGTGTTCAGCTCCTTTTAGACAGAATTACACCCAGATTTTGTAGCAACAGAATAAATGCTTTATTCACTGAACCTTGGTGTATAAAGAAGAAGGAGGCATGGCCACAATCTCTTCTGCATTTGTTTTATGAGGAATGGCTAGCTGATACTCATAACCCAAGGCAAGGGTGTCAGGTTGTGCCTCCTAACTCTGAGTGGAAATATCACAAGGATGATGCTGAAATCCAAGAAAGGGCTCATTTTAACATAAACTTCTCTTCATTTGTTTTTAAAAGCTAGTTCAGACATACGCTAGTGCAGCTTGTTTTTTATGAGTTGATTGTTTCATGTGAATCCTGTTCTTGCCAAGCATTGTACTTAGAGACTATATATAGGAGAAAATAACCTGTGGAAATCTACATTCTGCTATGCTCAGTCTGTTAATATTTCAGGAGTCTGTGAATCTAGACTCGACTCATGCACCACTGCAACCTCGGAGGTGAGAGGCAGCCTCTTATGATTCACAGTTCCAGCTGAGGAGCTAAAGCTCTGAAAAATGTGCCAACCAAACTCCATTGCATCTCTGCCAAACATGTGCAAAACAGAATTTTTCAGAGGCTAAGAGTTAGGCAAAATTTTCATATTATTTTTCATAGAAACAGCAAATGTTGTTTTCCTGAAGCAAAGGACATCTACTGCTCAAATCCAGGATCTCCCAAGTAATTTTTTCCATCATTTTATTACCATTATTATTATTTTTACCATGGGCGAGCCAAATTAGGTATCCCAGACTAAGAATGCATGCAGCGATGTTTTACTCTGAATGATTAATGATGATTAGGGCTCTGAACAGACAAAGGTAGGTTATTGTATGTGGAAAATTTCAGGATAGCTTCTCCCTGGGCAGCAACACCAGCTGTACTGGATATATGACAATGCCTGGATGAATCTTCATCTGAGGTATAACTTTTATTTTCTTTGGGTACATTAGCAGCACTCAGATTTGAAGAGAGCTGTGCTGTCCAAACAGTTAGGCTCTGTGAGATGAATGAATAAAGTAAGGTAGTAAGAACAAGTGGCAGTGTCTATCAAATCACTGCCATTTGTTTTTCCCTTGCTATCAGAAGACTAGGAGAGTGAGATATATCTGGGTACATTCAGAAGGAAATGGGAGTGTTCAGGTTTGAAAAGGCCTTGTGAGCACACTTGAGGAAGAAAGGGAGAAAATAGCATCCACCAATATTGAATTAATTTGATAAAACAACATTAGTAGATTTTATAAGGCCTGAAGCTTCTCTGCAAAATAATCACAAACACTTGGAAGTGTCAAAGTGACATTTGTATTGCTTATGGCTGCTTTCACCTTGAGACCAATATGTTTCTGACAACAGCAGTAGAATCTGTCACACACAAAGAAAGTTTACAGTACAGTTTGAAAGGACAATGTTAAAAACTGATAAATGTTAATGCCTATTGATTCTCTTTCATAAGGTAATGTGTATTGTAAAGCATAGCTATTTTACATTACAAAGTTATAAGCATTATTTGGAACTATTTGGAGTGTATTGGCTTTGCTGAATACCAATTGTTGAAAAACATTGAAGAGAAAATGGACCTTGTACAGCATCATGTATCTTTAACCACAGCTGATAAATTCTTGAAGTGGGGATTAGAGAATTTTACAGTAAATGGATTTCTTAAATATATTTGCCACATTCCCTTCTTGTTGTAAGTCATCAGTCCAGTATTAATCACTGTCTGTATGACTGTTACACCAGTTCTTCGGAGATGTGTAAATGTGCATGTGTGAAAGAAACACAGTTTTACACTGCAGATGTGTTAATGGGCAACTAGATTATGATGATTAATTTCGCCTGATCTGGATTTATGAAGTGACGGTGAATACGATCTTAAGATTTATGCACTGCCCATGTATTATCTCTTGTGAACAGTTTTATGATGAGATAATTGGCCAATAACTCAGCACTCTGATAGCCCAAGGAGATTAACTTTCAGTGTAATAAAGGACATTAAAAACTACAGGAAAAAATGCAGTCTTTTATTTAAAAGTATATAGAATATGGGGGCATTTGTATAAATGTGTGATTATTTTTCCCATGAGAATGGAGTACAATAATATGTTCTTTTTTTTTTTTTCCCATCCAAAATGCCCAGCAATGGAAAACTGAGAGACTGGGTAAACATCAAGTTACAGATGATCAGATAAGTTCTACACTCTTCTGACTACTATTTGGATGACTTCTTCATTCAGGAATGGTAGTCAGATTTGCTTTTTTGTAAAGAAACTACAGGACTGACAGCACACAATAAATCATGTCTAACAACATGCTGAAAAACTGGCAAGAGACAGCTTGTACAGTGACAAATACAGCTGACAACGACCATATACATCTGTTTGGTAGGATTTATGAGAAAAAAATACAAACAATGAGATGGGACTTAGCTTTACAACAGACATTTGAAAGTCTTATTTATTTCTTACTAATAGCAGAAATGGAAGGAATATTAAAAAAAAAACAGGCTAACAAATAACTTTTTGTCATTTTAAACACAACTAGGTTATGAAGAGAAAGTGTAGATTAACATTTTGATCATCAGCTTCTATTTCAAATGCTAGATGAACTAATAACAGAGTGATTCTAACGCATACTGATTAAAGGATAGTCTGGTGCAGCTATTTTTAACACATACATTAAGGCATAAATCAGGTTTGAATCCTGCCTCCAAAGCTTGAAGTAAGAGAGTAACAAAAGTTCATTCATTATTCTTTGATGTAAAATGAAGTATCAAACCATTATTTCACTAAAAAAAAAGTTTTATTATAATAAATGACTTTACAAGAAAGGTCATCAGATTCAAACTCTTTCATAATTAACTACTCAGTTATCTGAGTGAAATAATCAAGGTGTTGGCATAAAAATTATCATGGCTGAATTCTATTGAAATTATTAAGACTTACTTGATATCATGTGTATTACAAACTAGCAATGGTTTAAGTAAACATTAACTGCTAGGTAAGTTTATTCTTTTTTTCTCAAATTAAATGTGTTAGAAAAAATTCAATTTTATGTTTACAGTATAAAAATTCTTACTGAAACTAGTAGACGTGATAATGTGTTACCTTTCTGAAGAGCTAAAGTATATTGAAAAAGGTAGAAACAGAAAGGAACCCAAAAATATCAAAAAACATCAAGAACCTTCCACAGATAAATGAACATAGTTGTTTCTTTGGTTTTGAGAGAAACAGATTAAAATATAAATATGTTTAACAATGTTTTATTAAACAGCAGCTCATAGCTACAAGATTTCACTGAGGAGAATGGTTCTGATAGATAAATAAAAATGTTTCAGTTTTACAATAAAAAAAAAGAATTTTCATAGCACAATTAGAATAGTTGAAACATGCAGAAGTGATAAAAAGCACTACTTCTGCCAGTTTAAGGTGAAGTTTTCCTTATGGACCAGTTGCTGACTGTATCTTCAAAGATTTTTGCACTTATTGTTGGAAAGAGCATTCTGTACATGAAATAACCTACTCTCCAGATACGATATTTCCTCTGGTTTTGTAACTCCTAAGCAAAAGCTCAGATAGCCAGGGACAGTGATTTAGTATATCCCCTGCAAAAAAATAATCTCTTCAAGTTCAGCATATGGTTTGGGGCTAAGCATAGATGGGTTTACTGTGAAAGCTTCTGCCAAGCAGAACGAAGACAGTATTCCCTTGTTTCTGTTTGTCACCTTTCGAGAACACCATTTACTCAAAATCTCTTCATATATTTGCATTTTTAAGAACTTCTGAACCACAGAGATAATTTTATCAAAGATACTGGTGGTGTACTACAGTTGAACAAGAAATTAAGGATGCTGCACTGTTGTTTTAGAAACTTCAGCTGTGTAACCGACAAAACCAGCACCACATTAATGTTGGAAGTGTCAGAGCCAAGCTCATCATAGTGAGAAGTTTGCAAAAGGTGATTTAAAAGACACCAAGATAAAACGAGGCACCTTGGTACACAAGTCTGCAAGAGCCTCACTGTGTGAAGGCAAGGTGAGGAAGGAAGGTTATTATTCTGAATTGTCATCAGTTATAAGTCTGCCTTCAACCTTATCACCCTCCTCATGACACTTTTATTGTGACTTCCTCCAGGTTCTTTCAATGTAGTTGAATTAGCCAAATGTTACGTACAGATAATTATGTGCAAGTGATTAATTAATCTAACCACATCACTAAAATATGTAATTATCTTGGAAAATCCCTTTACAAACTTTGTAAAGAAAAAAAATGAATAAAATACCTGCTCAAACATTTACGTTCACAACATCAGCTGTTGTTCTTTTTTATTTTTTAATGACATAGTAAAAGAATTTAATGTTCATTTGACATTCGCATCTAATTTGAGACTGAAAATCTGAAGTACTTATTGTAAACATCAAAAGAAAATGAAAAACAATGTAAACCCTGCTGGTTGCTTTTAAATTTCAAATTTCACGCGACTCGCAGAAAAGACTTCTCTGGACATTTCACAAGTGCAAATTGCTGGATGATGAAGGTTTACACACAAACTCTCCTACTTAAATAAAAGGGATTTTATTTTCACCCTTGTAAAATCAAATAATTAGGTCTCCATCCTTGCAGATGTTCAAAATGCAATTGGGCAAGGCCCTGAGCAACCTGATCTGAGTGGCTTCTGTTCTAAGCAAAGCATTGGACCAGATTACAACCTAAGACCCTCTAAATCTAAGTTATTTTACGATTCTAGATTCTTTATGGGCTGTCATTTAACCATGCATGACTCATTGACATGGCTCTTATGCCATATTGTAGCACTATGTCCCCATGGTTTAGGCTGAAATAACTTGTTTTGTTTTGTTTTCTTTTGCTTAGGATCAATTTGTATGGAATATTTTCAAATTCCTCACAACATTTCTCACATTAATTTTTTATTGAGAATGGATATAAAAGTATAACTTCTGGGGTCTTTTCAGCAATCATTAAAATAATAATCAGCCATTTCATAAGTGCAGACTTGCACAAATGAAGGGAAATATTAATAGGATAAGTCTGTTGTTCAGAGTAGTATATAAGGAACAATCAAATACTGTTTCAATTAGCTATTTTCATCGATGAATACTCATCTTTAATTTGTGAGATTAAAAGTGCTTTGTTTAATACACATTGCTATTTATAATATAGGACAAAGCAACTGATGTCTAGACATATTCTTATTCCTCACTGCAACATTCTATTAAAGTAATATTGTTTCCCAGACCAACAATCGGGGCCAGTACTATGGCTTGCAATCCTGTCTGCAGCAGTCCTCAGTGAGAAGTTCGCACTAAATTAACTTCTGTGCCAATTTAATGAAGCAAGCGGCAATCTGTGGGAATTATTTTTTTTTACTGTTACAATCTGATTCTATTGGCTTTTTCTCCAACTGACTAGGAGCAGAATGTCAACTTCCAGCAATATTAAGTAATAATCAAAAGGATGTATTGAGAAACTTCCTCTGTAGTGAGGATTAAGAACTTTATGTAAGTTCATCTGGTGTCAGCACACATCACTATGAGGAACAGATTCCCAGACTTCTGTTCAGACACCATTGCTTAGCGATAGCAAAACCAACGCACCAGCAATGTTAATTACAATAATAATCCTACTAAATAGGATAATATATATACACTCTAATGAAGCTCTAACATACATCAAAACGTAGAGGGAAGCATAATATGACAAACTAGAAAACGTAACTGAAACGATAGAACATAACTCCATCTGTCTTAGGAAATTCTTAGGTATTTAGAGAATTAGCTCAAAAATGTCGTATCAAATTTTACTAGGTAGGGGCTGTGCTTATTTGTGGATAATTCATCTGCTGAATTTGTTGAATAAAGACAGAGATAACTTTGATTCCTACCAGCCTAAGGAAAGTCTCTACTTTCGTTTTCTGGTAGCAAAATGAAAGCAGACTTAAAACCTACCACAATAACACGCGAAAACTTACAGTAATAACATATGAATTTAGAGGTGATAATATTTAGAGGTGATAACAAAATTTTGGTTTTCAAACAGCATTACTAATTTTAGTGTTCTCAACTGCTTTCTGTTTTTGAATGTTCATATTATTTGCAAATTGACACTAGAAATATTACTGTTTGTTATATAGCCAGCTTTTGAAACCAGAATATATGTAGCCAATGCAAGCGTAGGATCTGTTGTCATTCAGAAAATTCAAAGAGGCAGTTTCTCTGGAGTAGCAGCTCCAGTCCAGCAGACAGCCCAGTTGTTTGGAATGTTTTCCTTTGGCCATCCCTATTTTACCATGGCTTTTCCCTCTATCCTTGTTACATGGTCATTTGGCATTGCTTGGCACTTAAAAGCTGATGAGCTCTCTAAGGAATCTAGAAATAATTTTGTGTATCCAAACTGAGGGTTACATCTTAATCTTGGCTGGCAACAAAACAGTAGCTTCCATATGAAGAACAGCAGCAACCACTGGGATTTTTTTAAGGGAACAGACAAAAAATCCCTACATTTTGTGGCATTTCCAGCTATCATCTCTTTTCAGCATTAAATATAGCCAATATTATGCAGAAAAAGTCAAGATAATCTGCCCTTCTCCACCAGTGCTCAGAAAGTACCTGATCTGGCTTTCTCAATCTCCTGGACAAGTAAAAGTAGCAGTCAAGACAATTTTTCACAAATGTATTAAATCACTTCTAAAACTGAAACATGTCAAAATAACTTAAAAACTAAACCACTGAAATTGTTGAGAGAGACTATAGACAGTATAAGCACACTAATTCTCTCTTTCTGTATTTTTGTCTTCCTCTCTTTATTTTATTTGTCCTGACTCCATCTCATTCCTCATTTAAGTTTTGACTATTCAGACAATAAGATTTTAGGGGAGATACGTATTTAGTGCAGATCCTTTCTGTAGATCATTTAATCTTTTTTGGATCATTTGTGTTTGTGGGTATGCAGGTGCGTCAATTGAATGTGCTTCTTCCGTAGCAAGTATTTAGAAACGTCATGATTAAAGAATTTTGAGAGTAAATAATCCAAAAGTCCAATCTGTATTTTTTACAAATAGTCAGTGTGAGAAGCTAGTGAAGAAAATCGCCAGAAGAATTCCTGCAGTTTCTGGTACTGTACTGCTAGCTAGGCACCTGCCCCAAGCCCTGAAGACCTTTAAAGATCCTAGAAGACCCACAGAAGTCACTGTCATTGCTGCAAATCTCTCAGTCAGCAGTGTTTCAACTGAAGGAGCATTACTCTTGGCTTGCCTTCCTCTCCCTACCAGCTCATTTAATTTCCGCTCTTCAATCCTAGTGTGCACTTGGTGGTTACAAAGTGGGATTTGCAGGAGCAAGATGGGGCAGGTAAATATTGCAGTGATTGCTGATCCTGCTTTCTCTTTGGAAGATTTCACCACGGGAAGATCAGAAAGAAATGGCTCCAGCATTTGCATTCAAAATATGAATTTTGGGAGATAAATAACACCAAATGTTAATCATCATTACCTCAGCAGCATAGCCAAGACAGAGCAATAAGAACAGTTTGGGGGCAGAAGGCGGGACACCACTGAACGGCAGAGAGAAATCTGTAATACAGGGAATGTTAATACAGTTAGGAATTGGTATGTGTGTACCACTGACTCTGTTTTTACAGGCAGCACAGGAGTTGTAAATAACAAAAAGATGCAAACTTTAGAAATAGTTTTCTATTTTTCTATGGCATTTGGGGGGGTGGGGAGGAGAAAACATCTGCTGTTTTGAAGTCATGTGTGGCTTTGAAATTACACTTTACATAAAATCAAATGCTGGGCAGGGAAGTGCATTTAAAGTAGGCTGCTTTTTTTTTTTTTTTTTTTTTTTAAAAAGGATGATTTAAGGCCAAATTTTATATTTTTTAGAATACAAAAAACCTGAAGATATTTTCCTTCAAAAGAAGGAGCTTATCTATGATATTTATCTGTCTTTGAGGAATCTCAGAAAAGCTGTTATTTTAGCATGGGTGCTATAGCCTTGTTACTAAAGCTCTTACAGTAGAGATGCAAAAAGTTGTGGGTTTTTTTAGATAGGATAAATCTTGGATCCCCAATACGGAAAATAATTATTGCTATTTTTCTATATTTACATATCTAATGAGTGAAAATCTGCTGCCTGTTGTTACAATTCGTATCGATTTTGGACAAATTTTTATGTGTGTATGTGTTGCTGTATCTTGAAAACAAAATAAGTGGAAAAGAAACAGGTACAAAAACTATAATGGGCTCAGCAATCATCTGAAGGCTGGATTCTCTGCAACAGCAACTGAGTACTTATTAGATGCCATCATGTCTCCAAAGGCAGTATGGATCTTACTGGCCCTTGAGGATCAACCGGTTGGACTGTGCAATAGGTCTTGGCATGGCTGATGGTGTTCGCAGATGTTTTAAAATAATAAAGGCTGCTTTCTGTTAACTCTTTTGAGCTTTCAGCAGTTGTAGTTCAAAATATACTCCTTTGCTAGAGGCAGAGCTAAGTTCCCAGATTAAAAGGAGAAATGTGTTTAAATATTCAAGTTTGGCTTGTTCCTGGTCATTCACTGGAAGAAATTCCTGTACAATGTAACACTTATAGTTTACCTTTGAACTAATATTGTCTTCATGTTAGACAATTAAAAACTTTATATTAAACAGGAAAGGTTCTTTTAAGCCCTTTTGAGCTCTTTTCCTAGCCTTTGTTATCTAATCCAGTTTTTGATCTTCCACTGTTTTTCCAGTGCGAACTCCATTACATTAGTATCTGGCTAAGCAGCATGCAACAGAAAGAGAAGCTAGCATTGATTGTTGAAGCAATCAATTTTGAAAGATGCACCTAAATGAAAAAACTGTTTATTGTACTGTTTTATCTGATTTGCAGTAAATTTTGAATGCAAAAAAATAGTTGTCCTTGAATACTGGGAAGTTCCCATTTGTTTTCTACTTATGTTTTTTAAAAAAACATACAGAAAACCTCGAAAACCTACAAAACTACATTTGAATTCATACTGGTTGAGTTTAGACCATATGACAAAAGGAATTCTATTGAAGTCAACTAATGTAGGATTCAAACCTAATTCTGTATTTTTGGGGAAAACCTTGAACAGTTTATGACTGTAGATTAGAAATCCTTCCCATCAGAGAAAGACTTTTGATTCAGTAAAACAGAATTAAACAAAACAACTTCTGACACCTCCTTTAAGCCCTGTGTCTGTCCTTGGCCTGCTGAAATACACAAAACCATGAACAGGCCCTTTTCATTAAATCTATGACCTGGAGCATCCAAAGAAATATAACTGTACCAATGTATTTTGTTGTTGTAGTTCTGATGAAATAAGGGAAGATTCAAGGACCACTCAACATATTCTTTGCTAACAGTCAATAAAGAATACCTTTGTGAATTCTCTCCTCCTGTTCACCTCTTAGATCTGAGAAATTATTGTGGCCCATAGACTGATATATGGATTTTTTTTTTTCTACATCTGTTCTCATAAAACATTCTCCCTTTAATATTTGTTAATATGTCTTTATATTGAAGACATATCTTAGTTATAAACTCAAACATGTATTTCTAACTAATCAGTACCTGAGAAAGCTAAATGATAAATCAGCTCTCTGTCACTTCTGAAGGTCAAAAAACACTGTAAAACAAAATCTTTACTTAAATTATGCTTGGATTTATTCATAAAATCTGTGACTGAAAGGTATTTGCAATAAATTTCTTTTATGCTGTACATTATGTTGTCAACTGCATTACTGGTTCCAGCTAAAGGCTACCTGCATGTAACAGAGAGGTACATATTCCTTACAAATACAGAAATCTGAGGCTAACCTGGGCTATTTAATTATCTCTGCCCATTGCACTACTGTGGGAAAGCCAATTCAAGCATGAGAAAGGCCATGTGTTGCCCTCCTAATTTGCCTCAGGTAGAAGGAAGTTTGGCACAGACTATATGGTTTGATTTTACCTGTCAGAGCCTCTTTTTAAGAAGCTAATGAGGTAAGGATGTTTGAATTAGAGCCCAGGAAATAGCAGGTTAACAATTAGTAAGGGTGTTCCCCATTCTGGTCTACCTGCAAAGAAGGGTCAAGTGGATTATTTCAAGGAAGCTGTAGATTTTCTGCTGTTATGTAGTTTAGGGGTTTTTTTATGGTTTTGGTTTTTAATTGGGAAAAAAAAAAAAAGTGACTCTGACTTCATCTAGACTTCATGCTGGAGTGTGTTCTGATATTCCCTTTGCACAGAAAGGAAAGTTATTGGAGTGTGTTGAAGTTCACAGGTAGTGTAGCTCCAGTATTTCTTTTCTGGAGAAAGTAGGATGAGGAAGAGAGCTGCTTATCTCCTGAACTGGAGTTCAAGTGTTGCTAGAGTCATAATTACTACCAAAACTCAGACAGTTTTCTTTATGGTAACAGAGCATTATCTATGGAAGAGATGATAGCAGAAATGTGACTTCTGTGGAAGAGAAGACAGAAAGGCTGACTATTGGGTTTCTACTCTAGCAGGTGCTTCTGATATAAGGTTTGAGAGTCCCTTTCTGTGAGGGAGAAAAAAAAGAAAAAAAAAAGCACCTGTAACAGGAAATAAGTTTGTTGGAGCTCTGTGTCATGTTGCTGTTGTCATGATCATAGAGTTGTAAAATAACTTTTGTATTAAATAACCAAACAAGTCAAGGTCAAAAACTTGAGTCAAAGAAGAAAGACTAAACAGAACAAACTCTCTCAGTCTGAGCCAGAGTAGGAATTTTTGATCTACTGATTTTCTCCCTAACTCCTTTGTTTCATTTTTTGTTTCTGTTAAGAACCCATGAAAAGTTCTAGACTGAAGTGATGGGGACTGAAGTCAGTGAATAATAGTAGAGTGGACCTCTCAGCATTGTCCACAAAGATGCTTTTATGCTTTCTTAATGGACTATTCCTAAAAAGTGTAGATAACTCAGCCCAATTGGTGAATGTTAATAAAAGAAAATTAAAAAAAAAAACCTCTGCATTCTGATAAATGTATCAAGATAGATCATAGCACAATCTTCAAAATAATATTTTAATTTGGAACAGTGAGACACACCAATACCTTTAAAGTACGCCCCTTCCTTGTTTCAAAGCTGTATAATAAGAGCTCTCTTAAAGCTCGATACCAGCAATAATAGGCGTGTTTTCAAATCACTTCTCTAATTTGTAGATGGAACTCAGAAGTTGCTCCTACTTTCTGAGCTTGTATTTGTTAATTCAAGTCCCTCATTTTATATACCTTGTCTGTACCGTTTCATTAAGGAAGATAATAAACACCCTGAACAGTTTTGGTTGCATGGCACTTGACTCTGCAATGCATCAAACAGGAACTGGTTATTTATAGATAAAACTGAGTCCTGAATATGAATGCTGTAAATCATTCCAGTATAGTGTAAAATGTTCACAAATTTTCATGTGGTATGGACACAATCACTGGACATGAGCTGAATTCTGAATTGATTTTTTTGGCTTGATTTTCAGTTTAAAGGGGTAGCATAAGTAAAAAAGAAAAATTCTTCCTTCTTACTTCTGAGGGTATGAACTCTGTCACATGATAATCTGAACAGGAAAGTGCAATTCTGAGAAAAGAATTGATCGGATTTCTTTTTCTTCAGTTTTTATGATCAATTTTTCTTTAAGGGTCCAGAAAAGCATTAGAATTGTGCATGTTTTTCTAGCCACAATCTGAGTCTAATCCTGGACATCTACGCAGCTTTTTGTCTGAGCTCTATTAGGGCATAAGGGTACATTAACCATTCACACCATCCTACTTTTAGAAGAAAAAGGACAAATGAAAGGTTCTTCTGTACGTCAGACAGTTCAGACTGTAAAATATGTTGTAAAATGACAGTATGCAGCAACCTTGCTATCTGATGAGCTGGTATATATTGAAAGTGACACCATTGCAAATGTACTCTGCGGTACTGGAGTAGTCTGGCCTCAGTGAGTGTGGGATATGGCTAGGCATTAATTCTTAACTTGGAATTTATTTTCCTTTTTGGTTATGGTTCTTATAAATAGGAACTGCTGCACAGCCCATGGCAAGGCCAGAAAAGGTCAGGTGTTGATGCGGATGCCTCTGCTGCAGCAGGACAAACTGAATGGGCACCAAGACTGCTTATCTGCCAAGCTCGCGCACTGGCCACTGTGAGAATTATTGTGAGCAGGAAAGAGGAGAAAGTTGAGGGCAGTGAAGGGGAGGAGAGAAAAAGACAATGATGGAGAATCTGGTAATGAAAAGAAAAAGTGGGTCTGTCAGGAAATGCAAAACAAAATGCCACCTGAGTCCTTCAGCCTCCATGAGTATCTCGCAGTTCCCACGCAGGATCAGAGGGAGGGTGTAAGGTCAAGGGAGCCATGTGCTCTGCAGGCAGCAGCGCTGTTGCAGAGTGCCAAATGAGTGCATCGCAGCTGCTGGGGAAATGCGCTGCCGTTTTTTAGATGTATATGTCATCTCTTTAAAAGCCTAAATCTGCTTTCAGATGCACGTCACTAAATGGTTTGAAAACAAGAAAAAAATACAGTCAGCTTAGTACTGCATGTGTCATCTGGACTTGTCTTTGTTTCGACTGCTATCTGTTCCCCCAACGGCTCTTATCCTTCCTGTCTGTCTCATTGTAAGGTATATTGAGAGAGGAAGGTTAGGAAAGCAGAACCTATCCCTACATATGCATACGAATTTATAAGATTTCTGGGAACCAAAGAAGTGGCATCCCGTTCAGCAAATATTCCAGGCTGTAACATACTCCCTACTGCTGCATATGGATGGTGGGCAAAAAACCCCTCACCCTCTCAGGGCAGTCTGACTGTCCATGGCTCCTACATTTTAAGCAGAATTAAGGAGAAGATTCTAACAGGTTTCAAATAACTCTTTCCCAAACCAGAGCTTACTGTCTTGCTCCTATTTATGGCATTCCTCTGCTCATTTGCAGAGGATGTCAGGAATGTCACCTGTTCTGTAGGTCCTGAATTGCTAAAGTGATTTTAAGTGCTTCTAGCCACAGTTTGTAAATAACTTCAGCTCTGTGACATTCTTTAGTCACTAGATTGTGTATCCTGTATTCATAAGCACAAACCTGCATGTTGTTACCTACATCAACCTGACATCTTTCTTTGTCTTTGATACCTTGATTTATGAACATGCTTTATAAAAGGCTGTCCAGGTAGGAAGCACCTTTACCTATTCACTGCCTGCTTCCCTAATAAAATATTTATGAGACAAGAAAACCTGGAGGGAAATATCTGGATTTCTCCTCACAAAATAGCCGCAGTGAAAAAATTAATAAATAAAGTTAGTAGAATTATGAGCATGTTGTAACATCCATTTTGTTTGAGCTATTAATTTTAAAATATTCTTATTGCTAGGAATGTCATTGTCATTGTTATAACCAGAACTTCATAGGTAATGCAGCAGAGTTAAAATATACTAACTCATCTATGCTTAAAAATGGGCATTATTAGCCATTGCTGAATTGGGGCCCTGCTTGGCAGCTTGCAGACTAGTAGGAGGGCATGAATATATATGAATTTATGTGACCCTATATTAAGGACTATTTGTCTTTGTTTTAACCCTTGCTTAGTGTCTATATTGTATGTGATTGTTTTTTGTTGGTTTTTTGTGTGTTTGTTTTATTGAAATTTGATTGGATTTTTTAAATCTGGTTATTTTCAAAAAGGATAAGAGATAAGCATTTTGGGGAAAGATTTTAGGAGGCACTGTGGGGAAGAAGAACAGGCTACTCACTAATCTCTCTGTAGGACACTATCCCAGCCACAAATTCTGCTGACTTTGATCTTCCTCAGTATGGCAGCTTTGAATTCTGCCAGCTCTGCACTGACACCTAACCTCACTGACAACTTTCAGCAATAAGCCCTGTATGTTGAACTGTGTGGTTTGAAGGGTGAGCAAGTCCAGAAGGAATACTTTACTTTTCCCCAATGCTTTTGTCTATCTGCCCTGAAATGAAGGGAAGAAAAAGAGAAGGGCAGAGGCAGGGAAAGAAAACATACATTTGTTCATTTATTATTCTTCATAATAGCCTTCCTTCTGATCCCCCTGGCTTTGTGGATGTAAGGTGATATTGTTTTGCACACCTATAGCATCAGTGATCAAAACATGTTAAAATCTTGCAAGTATAAGTCAGTTACCTTTCCCAACACAGAGATCAGATAATCTGTGAAGGTGTCGTGGGCCTTTCTGACACTGGCTTTCCTCCTGAAAGGGCAAATCTTGTAAAAGGTTTCTTTTGTTAATAACTAGTTTTCTGCATTCCTGAAGATGTTACCTGTTTCTGCATAAGTCTGGAGTCATTTTAAGGATGTGGCCTGGATAATCCCCTACAATGATCCCTTTCAGTATATAAGAACTATAAGTAGGTGAAGCAGCTCTTGGTCCAAGCACGAAGGTGCTTGCCTCAGCACCTCTGAAATTTATTTCAGAACTGTTGTATTTTTCCGCCACTTCAACAGTTCTCCTCCTTGTAATCTTCACATTAGATACTATCCTGGTTTCAGCTGGGATAGAGTTAATTTTCTTCCTATTAACTAGTATAGTGCTGTGTTTTGGATTTAGTATGAGAATAATGTTGATAACACACTGATGTTTTAGTTGTTGCTAATTACCCTGCTAGTCAAGCACTTTTCAGCTTCCCATGCTCTGCCAGATGCACAAGAAGCTGGGAGGGAGCATAGCCAGGACAGCTAACCCAGCTGGCCAACAGGGTATTCCATACCATATGACTTCATGCTCAGCATACAAGGCAGGGGGAAAAAGAAGGAAGGGGGGGGACGTTCGGAGTGATGGCGTTAAACCACGACAGACATTTACAAGGTACTCTGTGCCCAGACTCCATTTCTTTGCACATTGCAATACATATTTACCTCCCATAGATTGCAGGGTGCAGGGTAAGATCATGCTTTTATCATCTTTATTCTTCCTAAGATAGAAATTCTGTGCACTGGTTTAAAACAAAGCTGAAGTCATTTACATGTGCAGACATAACATATTTTCATAATAACTATATTTTTTACATTTATTCAGTATATCTAATTGTCTAATATAAAACAGTCCCAGGCAGAAAGAGCTAGTTATTTCTAAAGCAAAGGTGGTAATGCATGGCACGTACACAATTCATTTCTTTTGCTTACAGGTAACTGATTATTTGCTTATTTAACAAAGCTAGTGTAACTAAGATGGAATATGTTGCACCCTGGGGGCTTTAATACTGTACCACAAAGAAATATCAAAGAAATTTAAATGTGTTCTCATTAAACACAATGGCCCAGATTCCAGTACTATGCTGAATCATTCTGATCCAGTTCCATTAGGGTCACCTTGCCATGACTTTGTCTTTCCTGACAGTGAAAACACTTCCAAGAGGAAGCCCTGTTACAGGTAGCATGCAGGGAATTGCTGTTTGTACTTGTCTGACCACTGTAACCACTGCAGTTGAGAAGAGCCTCTGAAGGATGGCCTCCTTCCTGACAAGGGCTGAGGGTGCACAAACAGAAAGATTCAGTAAATCACTGAATATGCACCTGCACTTTAACAGCAGAGGTGCATGAAGCATGACGGGTTGGCCCTCAGCACCTCTGTACAGCTCACTGCTCCTGCGCTGCATCTCAGTCTTGAGCATGTTGCACTGCTGTGTGCTTCTCTACCTGTTGCTTTCCAAAGCATCTCCAGTAAGAAAGTGACATCAAGTCCCAAAACAATAGTGAGTGTGAAAAAAGGAGACATATGTTTTGGCCTTCTTGATCAATACCACACTGACACAGAATACAGGGACAGTGCTGTTCAAAGTAGACCCACCCCTGCTTTTCCCCAGAGCACACAGTGTTAAGGAGCCATTGCCATATAATTATGATTAATTTGATCAATCTCAGTTATACTTGATTCATAGGTAAAGGCCATTTATTATGTATGTATATATAAACTTGTAGAGATTAAACAGCCCCTCACTCCATAAACTAGGTAAGGTATGCACCATGGAACTGTTAAGTTGACCTAACAGCTCCTTGCTACCAAAGGAGAGAGGTAGTCCTGTTCCCTTGCTCGTGATGCTCAGTGGTCCTGATATCCTTTTGACACCACTGTGAACAGATTCAGTTCATCAAACTGGCAGAAAAAGAAATCAGTAAAAAAGGGAGAGCAATAGTTTTCTGCCAGTTCAATGTGTTGTATCCAGTCATGCATGGGTCTGGCAAGTTAGATAGTGGAGAGAGAGAATATGATAGGTGAAAAATGAAAAAAATTCAGAGAAATTGTGCTGATGAGTCAGTTAAAACATACAGTGAAATCAGACTAGGGTGCAGGATGTTCACAGGGTGACTACTAACAATCCATCTATGGGACATTTAATTCTTAGAATTTTTGAGTTAAAAATGAAATTTCTGTTGTGAGTATTCTTCTCTAGTGGCAAGGGTCACTTGTGAATTCACAGAAATGATCTGGTGAGAAGCTGAAGTGAAGATATCTGCATCCGTTTGAACATCATTGATCTAAAAATCAGGCTGGAAAACTTGCCTACAACGTTTTGAAAGTATAAGTGCCAGCCAGCCACCAAAATAACTTTCTATATCTCTTCCTTGCATCTAATTTTGATTTGAGCCATATTCAAAAGAAGCATGTGTAATTGAAGTAAATATGCAGCTAGATGCCAAGCTAGTACAGTCATTTAATATCTGATCTGCACTGCAATCGCCCACTGCAAGATGCTTCTGAAAACAAATGAATTCAAAGGACTAGATCCTTAGAGGGTTGTCTATCGACATAGCTCCAAACCTAGCCTAAAGATCTGAGTGGATTTCTCCCATCTGTTATTTACAATCACATATTTTTCCATTACAGCCTGACTTTTTTTCCCAAAAATAAAGCTTTCCATGGCAAATGGCAGACAGAAGGTAATACTTTCAGAAGTATTTGAGTGACTGACATTCCCCAGGGTGTGTATGCACAGTAGAGATTTTCATGCACCCGGAGGGCCAAGAAACTGGAACTGACTGGTCTGTGCTATGGAGCTGTGCTCGGCGTCTGCACCATAGGAAGGAAGCTCCAGAGACATCCACCCACCTGTCCTGTGCTGGTAGGGCTCACTGCTCTGATGCCTGTTAAGGGAGAGGTGTCTGCATCACACTCTCTAGTGAGTGCAGTGCGGTGCTACTTGTAGTAACACTCCCAGTCACTCAGACATTGAAAATTATCCTTTTTCCCCAGATGTTCTACTTCAGAACATTTTCCAAGGTACATATTTCACTAAAGCTTTACCTTCTCTTTTCAATTTATTTCCTTGTTGAAATTAAGATTTGGTTCAGGCCAAAAAATGGAGAACAGTACACATACTTCAGTTAAAATCTTTTGAGTAAAGTACCAATGAATCATTTTGAACTTTATACAACATAAAAAAAAAAAATCAGTATTTTCCTGCTCCTTTGGTCAGTCCAAGTAGGTTCTGCCACAATAAGCAGCCAAAGGAAACACTTTCCAAATGAAAACTGGACATATTCTCCAGTCCCTTTTGACATACAACTGCTCAGCCACTTTCTGGCTGCACTTTTTCAAAACTTTCTTCATATGCTGCAGGGGTGGCCAGCAAGTGAATTTTAAGCTATATGCAGCTGATGAATGGTTCAAGCTAGGGGCTGGGACTGTGTGATGTGCCTGGTGACAGCTCTGTAGTGTCACTCTGATGGCTGAGCAAACTCTTGGAAGGAACAGGGTTTGTAGAGACTGACACTGCCGGGTTTGCCTGGGAGTCACCTACACATCCAGCCTAGCTCCACCACTCAGATGAGCTTACCTCTACCAATAACAATTTAAGAAATTTTTTTTCTGTGATTTTTGCACAAAAGTGCATCTTTTGCCTGAGTAAGGATCAGAGATTTCAGGCCAGTGTACTCCCTGTGCACACTAAGATCAATGAGTATTCAGTGAGTGTTAGGTTATATACGATAACATGTTACCAGACTGCATCATTAGGACAGCTAGTTTTAGTAACAATAATAGCAGATAACAAGGTTTTCATGCATATCATAATCTTGCCACTTGCAACAGCCACAGGTGGATACTAAAACTGAGGACTGTGAAAGAGAGTCCCAAATTCATTACATCAGATTAAGACTATGCCAAGTTTCAATCAGCTGGTAAGACTCAGAGTCCCCCATCCGAGTTTCTGTTATATCAACCATACATATATGTAATAAATTAAATGGGTCTGGGAACAGCATCACAGAATGGTTGATGTTGGAAGGGATCTCTGGAGGTCATTTTGCCAAACTGCATGCTCAAGCAGGGTCACCTGGAGCCAGTTGCGAAAGACCATGTCCAGATGACTTTTGAACATTTCCAAGGATGGAGACTCCACAACAACGCTGGGCAACCTGTGCCAGTGCTCGGTCACCTCCACTATGAAAAAGTATCTCCTGATATTCAGAGGGAATATCCTGTGTTTCAGTTTGTGCCCATTGCCTCTGGTCCTGTCACTGGGCACCAGTGGAGAGAGCTCCATCTTCTTTATACCCTCCCTTCAAGCGTTTGTACACATCGATACAATCACCCTTTGAGCCTTCTCTGCTTCATGCTGAACAGTCCCAGTTCTCACAGCCTTTACTCATAGTAAAGATGCTCAGGTCCCTTAATCATCTACATGGTCCTTCACTGGACTCTGTTTAGTATATCCATATCGATTTTGTACTGGGGAGCCCAGAACTGGACACAGTACCTCAGGTGTGCCCTCACCAGTTCTCAGGAGAGAGGAAGGATCACCTCCTTTGACCTGCTGGCTACACTTCTAATGCAGTCCAGGATACTGTTGTCCTTCCTTTCCACAAGGGCACATTACTGGTTCATGCTCAACCTGATGTCCACCAGAACCCCCAAGTCTTTTTCTGCAAAGGTGCTTTCCAGCCGGTTGGCCCCCAGCATATATTGGTGCATAGAATTATTGTTTCCCAGGTGCAGGTTTTTGCACTTCACTATTTTGAACTTCATGAGGTTCCTGTCAGACCATTTGTCCAGCCTGTTGAGGTCTGTCTGTATGGCAGCACAACCCTCTGATGCATCAGGAGCTCCCCTCAGTTTTGTGTTAACAGCAAACTTGCTGAGGATACACTCCGCCCCATCATCCAGATCATTAATGAAGATGCTGGGCAGGATTGGACCCGGTATTGACCCCTAGGGTACAATGTTAGTTACTGGCCTCCAACTAGACTTCGTACCACTGATCATCACCCTCTGGGCCTGACCATTCAGCTGGTTTTCAATCCACCTCACTGTCTGCTCATCCAACCCATACTTCGTCAGCTAGTCTATGAAGGTTGGTGAAGTATGTTTTCACCTTTGTGAATCCATGCTGATTATTCCTGATCATCTCCATGTCTTTCAAGAGTGTGGAAATGGTTTCCAGGAGGAGCTGTTCCATCACCTTCTCAGGGATCAAGGTGAGCCTGTAGTTCCCTGGGTCCTCCTTCTTGCCCTTTTTGAAGACAGACATTTTTTCTCCTCCAGTCCTCAGGCATCTCTCCCAGTTGCCATGATCACTGAAAGATTACCAAGAGTGGCCTTGCAATGATATCTGCTAGCTTCCTCAACACTCGGGTGCATCCCATCAGGGCCCATGGACTTATGTATGTCCTGTTTGCTTAAGTATTCCCTGACTTGATCCTCTTCCACCAAGAGTAAGACTTCTTTGCTCTAGACTTTCCCCCCAGCTTCCAGGACCTTGGATTCCCAAAGGCTGGTCTTGCTAGTATGGACTGAGGCAAAGAAGGCCTTCAGTACCTCAGCCTTTTCCATGTCCACTATCAGCAGGGCCCCTGGCCCATTCAGCAGTGGCCCCACATTTTGCCTAGTCTTCCTTTTGTTACATGCATACTTACAGATGCCCTTTTTGTGGCCACACTAGGGATGGGCTTTGCCTCTCCTAACCATCTCTCTGTATGTTCGGACAGCATTTCTGTATTCCTCTCAGATTTCCCATACTTGCTTCCACCTTCTGTGGTGTCCCGCAGGGGTCCATATTGGGACCGCTACTGTTTAATATCTTCATCAATGACATAGAAAGTGGAATCGAGTGCACCCTCAGCAAGTTTGCAGATGACACCAAGCTGAGTGGTGTGGTTGACACGCTTGAGGGACGAGATGCCATCCAGAGGGACCTGGACAAGCTCGAGAAGTGGGCCTGTGTGAACTTCATGAGGTTCAACAAGGGCAAGTGCAAGGTCCTGCACCTGGGTCGAGGCAACCCCTGGTATCAATACAGGCAGGGGGATGAAGGGATTGAGAGCATCCCTGCCAAGAAGGACTTGGGGGTACAGGTGATGAAAAGCTGGACATGAGCCAGCAATGTACGCTCGCAGCCCAGAAGGCCAACTGTATCCTGGGCTGCATCAAAAGAAATGTGGCCAGCAGATCGAGGGAGGTGATTCTCCCCCTCTGCTCTGCTCTGGTGAGACCCCACCTGGAGTACTGTATCCAGCTCTGGAAACCTCAGTACAAGAAAGACATGTACCTGTTGGAGCGGGTCCAGAGGAGGGCCATGAAAATTATCAAGGGGATGGAATGCCTCTCCTATGAAGAAAGGCTGAGAGAGTTGGAGTTATTCAGCCTGGAGAAGAGAAGGCTTTGGGGAGACCTTATTGCAGCTTTTCAGTACTTAAAGGGGGCTTATAAGAAAGATGGGGACAAACTTTTTAACAGGGCGTGTTGCAACAGGACAAGGGGGAATGGTTTTAAACTGAAAGAGGGTAGATTTAGACTAGATATAGGCAAGAAATTTTTTACAATGAGGGTGGTAAAACACTGGGACAGGTTGCCCAGAGGTGGATGCCCCATCCCTGGAAACATTCAAGGTCAGGTTGGACGGGGCTCTGAACAACCTGATCTAGTTGCAGATGTCCCTGCCCATGGCAGGGGGGTTGGACTAGATGACCTTTAAAGCTCCCTTCCAACCCAAACTATTCTATGATTCTATGATTTTATGATTCTATATTCTTTTCTTACGTTTGAGTTTTGTCAGGATCTCCTTGTTCATCTATGTAGACCTCCTGGCATTATTTCCTGACAACCGGCACATTGGGATGGACTGCTCTTGAGCTTGGAGGAGGTGATCGTTAAATATCAACCAGCTTTCTTGGACCCCTCTTCCCTCAGGGCCCTTATCGCATGGGATTCTTTCAAGCAGACCCATGAAGAGGGCAAAATCTGCTCTACTGTATCCCAAGGTTGTGAACTCATGTTTTGCCCTGTTCCCTCCTTTCATTAGCTGGAACTCCACTATCTTATGGTCACTGCAGGCAAGGCTGCCTCTGACCTTTACGTCTCCACAAGCCCTTCCTTGTTTGTGAGTACAAGATCCAGCAGAGCACCTCTTTGTTGGCTCCTCTATCACTTGGATCAGGAAGTTGTCATCAGGAAACTCCTGGATTGCTTATGCCCTGTTGTGTTGTTCTTACAGCAGATATCAAGGAGGTTGAAGCCCCCCATGAGGATCAGGTGCTGTGAATGTGAGGCTACTTTAAGCTGTCTGTAGAAGGCTTCATCCACTTCTTCTTCCTGGTCAGGTGCCCTATAGCCGATACCCACTACCATTTTACCCATGCTGATTGCTTTTTAATCCTTACCCATAAGCTCTCAGTTGGCTCATCATCCATCCCCTGGCAGAGCTCCATACACTCTAGCTGTTCTCTCACACAAAGGGCAACTCTACCTTCTCATTTTCCCACCTTGTCCTTCCTAAAGAGCTTGTGTTCCTCCACTGCAGCACTCCAGTAATGTGAGCCATCCTACCACACCCCCACAGTCTCAGCAAGATCATAGCTCACAACAGCACACAGATCTCTCATTTTTCCTCTTTGTTTCCCATTACATCCTTGATACCCAGCTACCATGGGACACCCCATTCCTATGCCCCTGAAGCTTCTAAAACAATGTAGTTGTATGCATACTCCTTAATGGTAATGTTCCTTGCAGTGCCCTAAATCTGGAGCAATGTCCAGAAGCAGCAAGGAGTACTTGTGGGCACAAGCCAAAGCACAGTACAGACTCTTCTGGGAGTTTAGCATAGATGATGGTATTCCTGGGCACTGTCTTAACTTACTAATGTAGACATAGCCTCAGATTAATTTTAATCTAAATGATGCAAAAGGGAAATTGCTGATTATTATTTTTAATTGTTACTTTAAAAAATAATCAAGAGCACACAAGGTCTTATTACTCTGAAGAAGACCAGCAGTAAAACAACTTTGCCTTTCAGACACTTTTATTTATACATATCCTCACACTATGTGCTGTCTAACCCTGAGGACAGCATAATCTCTTGTTTTGCATAGAGGCAACAATATTGTGGTAGGGAAATTCTTGTTCTGAGATGGTATTTGCTTTAAAGATTAAAATGTTTCTTTTAAGGTAGATAGGGAAATTAAAACTGTGGGAAAGTAAAAGTATTAGCAGTTCTGTAGACTTATACTTGTTTAAATCTTTTTATTATTATTATTTTTTTTTAACATATGTTAACTTTTCTTTCCCTGTCTAATCAGATTATAGACGCATAGTCTTCTCTCTGCTCATCTGTTGAAAATAATACTAACTTATTTTCAGGTGCATTTAGAGGATCCCTTTATGATTACACTTCTAATCAAAGCCCACTAAGGCACAGAGAAAGCAGCCAGCTGTGTAGGACACAAAGCTGCAAGGGTGGCCACTCTTACTTTGGCCTGTGTCAGAGCCCTGGAAAGCTGACCCAGTTGCAGGTTGGGCTATGAGAGGGCTTTCACTCAGGCCTCTGTCCTAAGGCTACCCCTTCCCTTTTGTGTCTCTTCTTTCTCTCACCTGGAGCCTCAAGCTCTAAAATATAATTTTGTCTATCACTTTGAATGGCTCTGTCAGTTGTTATCAGTTTATAAACCAAGGGAGGGGAACTATGCTGTTATTCTGCCACCTGTGGACATAGTTCAATATAGTTTATCAAAAAATACCAGAAAAAAAAATTAATTACTGTATCATTATACACCTGTAGATCCATATTAACCCAATGATGTAAATAATGTAAAATGTATGAAAAACCTAGGACAATCTTTGTTTAATGACCTGAGAGACTTGAGAGTATGGTGCTCAGCTGCCAGATATGAGCACCTTGCCAGAATGCTATATTTACTAGACCTCTTTTTTTTTTTTTTTTTTTTTTCTTCCTGGTTCTGCAGTCCTTATTGTGGTTGCAGAGTGACTCAGCTTCAACGGAAAGGAGGAAGATGTTTCCACCTAAATTTTTCTGTTCAGTGATTTGTTCCAAGTAATGATTTGCAGCGTCCCTTAAACTTTTACTATTAGAGATCATATTTTAAACCTATTCTCTTATTTTATGGCCACTAGGGTATTGTACAGAAAAGCTGGCAGAACCAGTGATCATGAATATGTCCATGACAGTTCTGCTGTGTGCCAAGTTTAATGCTGCTTGGCATCAGTGGCTTGCGTCTGAACACACCCAAAGGATTGACCCTCAAGCGCATTTTGGCATAGCAAGAGGCATGACTTCTGAATCAAATATGGGATGAAGTGGTGACAAATCCTCAGCTCCTCAGGATGGTGAAGATGCTTACAGATATGCCAAATAGCAAACGTGTGAGCATTCAGCCAGATTTTGTCGCCAAAATTGTCACAGATGCTCTTCTAGTTACCTAAGGAGTTAGGTGGATCACTGGGGTGGGCTAGGGGCTGGATTCCACTCTAGACCCCAAATTCTGCTGATAGGCCATGTTGGGCAACAGAGCTTTCTGTATCTCACTTTTATGCCTCATCACATACAAAGATTCAATAGCTTCTTATGGAAGGAATAGAACTGCCTAATCCATTACCATTTCTGCCATTTTTATAATGATTCTGGATTTGAAAATCTCTCAGCCATGTTTCATAATGTGAGAGGGGGTAATAACAAATGAATAAATGACTGAATTTGTTATTTTTTACTGGGACTGAGCCTTATCTACTGGCAGCACTAAGCCACACATAATCTAGGATTTTAATGGTCCGGTACTCACCATGGTGCCTGAGCACCTCTGAGACAGCTGCAGACAATTGAGATGCTCTAGAAAGCGGTCCCTGGGTTTAAATGCAAGAAGCAAGTGACAGGGGGTTGCCTCCAAGAAGGTCTTTCAAGCTAGAATGCACTTTCTCAACTGCTGTGATACAACCAGAGTTTATTGGCATTCACAGAGTAGCCTGCATTAGGGACCTGCCAGGGCAGAGGAAACCAATATAGATAATTTGGTTGCATAGGAAAAGTGGTCCCTTCCTTCCTGTATTTCCATGTATTTCTGTCTGACAAAATAGCATATGCACATTATAAGCTGCGGAAAGGATCGTACATCAGTCTATGTACCCAACACAGTGCTTCTTAACCGAAAATTTTACATGTGATCCTTTTCTCCCAAGTAAACTGCTACCATAAACTGAGAAGGATTTCATTATCTGGCCCTCACTGCATGTCTTATTTATTTCTGTAATGCAAACATTAGCATTCAAATAGTAAGCACCTAAATCTACCTGACAGGAAGACAAATTCTTGTAGTGGGAAGGTTTTGCACATCTGAAGGAATTTATTTTTAAAAAAAATTATTTCTTTTTGTGAGTATCACATTTTCATTCATTTTCCTTCCTACCTGCGCCCTTCAGCTGTTTCCAAAAAAGCAGTCACGAAGATGACAGGAGTGCCACAGCTCCCTACAGTACATGACTGCGTAACCTTAAGTCACCTCAGCTGTGAAAACTGTGGATGCAACTTTGAAAAAACATTATGAATGTGACAGCAAAATTACTTTGTGATGTTTATACATTTTTCATAATGCTGTTCCCAGTAGAACTGATTCCTATATTTCTTGCAGCAACAGTATGAAGAAGCAGGCTTTTAAAAGGATGGAGTTTTGCTGATGCTGCTTGCTCTGTGTCTAGTTAGCTAAGAGACTATACTGTAGCTTAATGCAACAGAGTAATAACAGCGATGCTTTAGGAAGTCTCAAGAAGCAGAGGTGCATCTGCTTGTACATGGCTGCTCTTGGGGAAGAGGGCATGTGTGCATGTGTGAGGGAGCACAAGAGCACTACGGCAGATGGAAATGAAGTAAGACAGCCAAGCAGAGGACTTAGACAATGTGCCACAGAGCTCAATAAATCTATACAGTTTCTTTATGCTCTGCAAGGTCATAGATGACGCTGACACTGGTCTCCTAGCAACCCACTCTACTAACCTACTTTTGTCCCAATCACTGGAGAATGGGTTTAATGCTCTGAGCTGTGTTTCAACATGTGGAGGAAAGAATCAAATTGATGCTGGGTAACTGCTGATGTGCAAAATGCTAAAAAGCATTTTCTGGTCTGTCTCCCCCTCAATATTGGTTGCACACAGGAGGCTTCTTTATTAAAGAACAGCAGTATTAAAGAATTCCTAAGTTTCACAGGAATACTAATTTCATTAGAAAATATAGAAATAGAATGTGAAAGTCATACATGCATTTATTTAGGTAGGAGTCTAATACAAGCTCCCAGTTAAGAAGGATCTACCCCAAACAGGAGATGCTTCTGATATTTAAAAAAAAAAAAAAGTGGAAACTAAGAAATACAAAATTAAAAATTACCTAAATGAAACATGGTTTTATTAGGTTATGTAATCAATGTAATCAATTAGTTAAAAACCCTTAGACAGCCATAGTAATTATTAAAAAAAAAATCTACATTTGGAATAGCTACTGCATAAAACTTTCTTTGACATTTCTTTGATATAGAAAACAAAGCAGAATCTTTAGGCAACAACAACTCACAACCACAACCATATTGAATGTACTGTCCTGTAGCTTATGAGCAATATACATACGGTGGATAGGACACAGCTACATCTTCTCAAAGTAATTATGTATTTATGTTTTCTTCTTCAAAAATTGTACATAGTCCTATTCCAAAACATGTGTCAAATGATACAGCAGAGTAAATCATGCATAGCAAATAATTCATTCAATGAATTTAGCCTTTTTCTCTGCCTGAGGAATGCTCCAAATTCTAACTAACCATAATTTGGATTTATATGACCATTTCTTACCATTTTATTCATCACATTTCCTGTTCCTGATGCACAAGATGCTGGTTAGCTGCAGATATTTATAAAAATCAGGTGAAACTGCTTTTCTGTGCTTTGATAATGTGTATTCTCAGCCAGCCATAAGGCATAAGATTTGAAAAAGGACCAAACCTCTCCATTTTACATGTAGCAAGTGAATAATTTCACAACACATGTACTGTATAAACCCCAGCTCTGCTCTACATTCAGTAGGACTTTCATTTCAGACAGATGTAGCAATAAGCAAGGGGGATATGACATTGCTTCCCCATATTCCACAAAACTTGCAGGTTTTGGTGTCTAAAAAAAAAAAAAACCCATGCTAACATTTCCCTGCCCACTGCCAGGAAAACATCACTGACCTGTTGAATGTGTCACTGGATGAGAGATTACTGAATATTATGGTGATCTTCTTGAGGGACACTTACTGAGCCAGGATAGAGGTTTTCAAATGCACCGACACAGCACTGGTCTCCCCTGGCCGCTATGAAAGGCACTATCATTACCATGAGGGAACCGGTTCCTTACTGCTACATACAGTAATTGCCTAACCCTTGGCTGTCACCCATCAGCACACCCAGCAGACTGGGGAATATAAGGGGCAGGAATTAAAAGATTACTGGATCATAAACCATGTATGTGATGCCCTGGCCGCTGAGTGAAGTGAATATATCACAAGGATTCTCCTAAACTGTTTTGACTGTCAGTGGCATTGGGAGGCCACAACAAAAGCAAGGCACACCAGCCTAGTAGGAAAATCCATTCATAGCTGTTTCCCACATAGGATTTGGAGAGTGGAGAACCGTGCAGATTGCCAGTACAGTAATCCCCTCACAGTGGGGTATGGCCTCTCTGGATTACTTTGCCTCAGCAACGCAGAACACTCCTTACGTGGGAAGAGTCTGAGAGAACACAAAAAAACCTGTCACTTCCATTTTTACCCTGGAGCACATTTATACTAGTTGTTGGTGATGTTGTTTGAGGTGTGTTTTTCTGGTTTTGCCCAGCTGTCATTCATAACCCCAGAATGATGGTTTTGTGTAGATCGGAAGGGACCTTTGGAACTCTCTAGCCTAGTCTCCCACGCACAGCAGGTTAAGCTGTGAGCTGGTTTTCCAGGGTCTTGTCCAGTCAGGTTTTGAGTATCCCAAAGGGCAGACATTTCACAACCTCTCTGGATGCCTGTTCCAGTGTTTGACCATCCTCATGGTGATTTTTTTTTTTTTTCTTCTTACAAGTAACAGAAGTTTCCCACATTCCAACTTAATGGAAAAGTCTCAGTTCATGCTGAGGACTGATGAGTCCCACTACTTCAGGAAATTTTCTAGGAGTCACAGCTACCTCCATGCAGGATACACATGTGGACGCTCTTATTTAGTGACAAAAAAATGTTAACTGGTTGAAAGCTGAGCCTAAGCATGGCTGAGTTGTGTTGACTAAGAGGTTTCCCAAGCAACAAAGGGAGATTTGAGAGAGTTGTTAAGTCTTTGTACCTGATAAGAAAAAAAAAACCAACAAAAAACAAAAACCAACAACTAAAAAAGACCCCAGTAAATGTTCTACAGAAACTTGCAGAAAAAAAGCAAAAATAATGCCTTAGAGGAATGCAGGTCACAGTGCAACCCTTAGAAAAAGCAAGGGAGAGGGGTCCTGAGCAGAGTTAGAGTTCAAAATAGCCTTGAAGCAATCTCCTTTCACTTAATTCTAGAAAATAAGATGGTTTAGACATTCACTGTTAAGTAAATAGAACTGTACCAAACAATGCATCCACTTCCATCCCTGGTCTCTTCCACATGACACTGGTCTCAGCCAGCTCTTTACGTCTCAAGGGTTGCACTGCACAGCCTTTTCCGAGGACAAGGAGAAGGCTGAGGTACTTAATGC
>NW_009204761.1:0-41747 GCF_000690835.1 Fulmarus glacialis
CTTGGTGTCGTCTGCAATTTAAAAACTTCTGAATTCCCCATTTTACACAACCCTTTGTTGCAGCAATGCTCTCTTTGGAGTGAGGCAAAGCATAAGCGCTGCCTGCACAGATCCCCTGAGAGCTGGATCAGGCATACAGACAAAATTTTGCAGGTTGAACTGATTTAAAAACTTAAAGCATGGGTTGACTTCTTTGCGTAGGAAGGTATCTGTGAGTATCTGAGCTTTTCTGCCCACTGCACTGGCTAAGGAAAATCTAGGTTCCCACTACTATTTCCATAAGCTTCTCCTCCAGGATTTACACACCTACTATGCATTTTCCAAGTGTCTCTAAAACACATGCTTTACATAAAAAATAGAAATTCACTTTCAGTTTGAAAAGCTATAATATACTTCTATTTCACCATATTTGTTAGAGGTTTGCCACATACACTTCTTTTCTAATTTGTATTTGGACATGAGAACTGCCATAGCTGTGAGAACAGAAAGAATAAACTCCTTCAGGAAATCATTACCTATTAGAAGAAATTCAGTGTCATGTACACTAAATAAGAAAATGAAGGCATTATTAGCATTGATGAGACGCAGCCTTGAGGATCTTGAAGCTTCAATGCTCAGTTTTGAGCTGCACCACTATTCTGAGTTACAACATACCCACTTCAGCAGTTCTTGCTCAGAGACCTCACTGCATCGAGCCTTGCTAAATGCTGTTGCAGTTTTGCTATTTCAGTAAACGGAATTTGTGTAATCTGATGGGTTAAAAGCTACAGATCCATGGTTTCACATAACTGGCAGATGGTGGTATATGTTGGGGAAGCAGGAAAGAAAGAGGATGCAGGAGGAGGTTGGTGTGAGCTCAAACGACCTGGTGTAGAGAGCTTAGATCCGAGTCCAAACATCATTAAGGTTGAAAAAGACTGGAACTTGGATCTCCAGGAACACGGACTTGACCGATGCTGGATCTATATCAGCATTGGGCATCTTTTACCAAATCCTTTATACTTTTGTTGGTGGCAAATTTGAGCGCAGGACTCCAGGGCAGGTGGGTCCCACCTACCAAGTCCTGTCTGAGCCCTGTTGCTGTAGTTACACCAGCACTGCCAGCATGAATCAGAAGTTGTCAGCTATACTAACAAAAAAAAAAAGTAGCTTTCTCAATTTACACTGAAATTTGACAAGCATTTATCTCAGTGGCAATGGCCACAGAAGCAGCTCTTGCCCACTTAACCCTGGCATTGGCTTTCTTGTTGTGCCAGTGCAATTGTCTGTGGCCAAATATTAATCCAGAGGAGAGGTTAAAGATAACCCTTTCGTCAGAGTATTTTTAACCTGATGAGTTCCTTGATCCAGCTAATTGCACAACCCCACAAGAAGCAGGTAGGTGGGAGGGAGGCGGTGGTGCTGGGTGTTGGATGTGGAAGGGATTCGGGGCTATGGGGTGCAGCACTGCCTCTCAAGGATGATACGCAGTGTTAGGGATGTGGTGTTTCCACCAGACCAGCTCCTAATGAGTAAGTGATTCATCAAATGCTTTTGATTTTGGATATGCTGTCCTCTCATTCCTGGAAACTGTTGTTTTCTGAAGGTATGTTTCCTTCGGTCCCTGCTCACCAGGGCAAGATCAGAGGGCTGAGCTCTTCCAGTGCTGCTGCTGGCGCTGGCAGAGCTCCCCTCCGGAGGATTGGAGAGACAGCACCGGGGGCCTTTTCAAATGGGTGTTGCTATGGGCAACTGTATATAGGAGAACGTAGGCTAGAGGCAGAGAAAGCCAGGGGGATGAAGTAGAAACAACAGCCCAGCAGGAACAGCTCTCAGAGTGGGTATAAACGCTGATATAACGGCAACTCAAGCAGTCTGACAGCAATTGCAAAAAATCACAGCCAATACACCAATGGGCTAAAAGTTATCACTCCTGGCAGCGGATGTGAGTTTTCATGCTTCCTAAAATGAGGGCGCAGAGGTGCCTGCTCCTCTGAGGACGGGGAGCAGACAGAGAGGTGCAGAGACTCAGCAAAGCAGTCAGCTCTGCGTCGTCCTCTGCTGTCTTCCCTGCTCTCATGAAAGAGAGCTGACGTCTGCTGAGGGAGAGTTGTCCATCATGATCAATTTACTACCTTCCTCACATCTAGCTGGGCACAATCAATTTTTTTTTTTTTATTTGGAACCATCAGGGAAATTCATGTTTAGTTTCTCTTAAGGCACTTGCAGAGTGTCTGACAGGCACTTATACAAGCCAGTTTAATATGAGCAGTTTAGTTGTCCAGGAAATGAGCAGGTAACCTTCTGTGCAACCCTCCATTGAAGAAAAACATTAGTTCTTTCCATTAACACAGAACGTAGCAGAAACGGCTATTATGCGCCTGAGTTTAAAAGCTGACTTTCCCCTCCAGTTGCTTTGCAATTGCATTTAGGAGTCTAAGATGGACAACTCCATGCATACCACCATGCCTCCGTTTTGGTAACCTTCCCATGTATAGCACTGAGCCAGAAAGCTGTGAAACAGCCAGAATTGTGAAAGCCAGGTATCACGTATGTCAACACTACTGCTGGAAACCCGTGAAAGAACTGTTTTTCCTCTGCGTCCTCCAGTTCGCCTTCCCCTGCTGCCCTGCTCTCCCCCTCGGATACTGGCGCAGGGGGGCCAGGAGTGCAATACTGCGCTTCCATCTCAAAAGCCACCTGGACAATCAGGTCATTGATTTTTCTTAATTTAGTATCCCATCCTGTTGCTGTTGCCTTTCTCTTCCCACATCCAAGATAAAGTATTACCTTACTTGCCTGTTTTCCTTTTCCTTAGGGCCTTGCTGACAGAGGTGCAGCCAGCTCAGGAGGAGGAGGCTGAACCAGGACATTACACAGGCTCCTTTGGGACACACTTGTCCAGATCAGACTCCATCCACCTCTGTTTTATACAAAAGCGGTTTGGCTAAATCAACCTTTTTTTCAAATACAGCAGATTACTCACTTTTTAACACAAACCCAAATGAGACTAAAGTCTCCTGGGATCTCATTCACCCAAACGTTATTCATGCGCAGCTTTGAGTTTCACACATTATGACATTTGTTTCTAAGGCAAGAAATCAATTGCAAAGATATACAAGAACTCACCCTGAAATTTGCAAGCAGCTTTTTAATTTCCTATCATTTATTTTAGTCTTCTACTTCCCAGAGGATATAAGCAAGGTCTATGAAGAAGTGATAGAGAAATAGTCATTGCCAGTTTATATTTCATTGCCGTTTTTTTCAATGGAGGATGATTTTATCCAAGCCTAACTTTAATAAATTGAACCAAATCATATTAGGACCTGTCTCATCATCAGGTCTCCAATTATTTTCTAGCATCATTAAACAGGTACAGTAAGAAGTCTGCTAGCACCTCATGGAAAAACCTGAGACATCTTCTAATTAGGTGTGATTCTACCTGAAGACAACATCCAGCTTTCCTGCCCCTGTTTTTTCTCTTCTCACATTTGATACAGGCATAGTTTGCTAGAAACCAACAATCTCACTTCCTTAAAATTTTAAGCGTCTCTTCCCTGCTATTTCTGTGCACGTAAACTAACTGGAACATTGCAAGAGAGAATTACAGCTTTATATAGGAAATACAGAACAGGACAAGATTTCACTTTAAAGCAGATGTATAGCACATGCGCAGCCACAGATGAAGCTCTGTGTTTTAGCACACTGGATAAGATGCAATTGTTGACACCAAAAATTAGGAAGTAATTTCTAACCTTTCCCACTGCAGAACAAGTGAACAATTCCATTAATGCAAGCTGGGTCTTGCCAATTTAAAGTAACAAGATGCAGGAAACTGCCATATTTGCTCCTCATGGAAAGTTAAGCATCTCCATGGGCGATGGACACTTTTGAGTCTTACTGCCACACCCTAATACTTCTCTTTTTCTGACAAAGTTTTTTTCTGCCTTCCGGGATGAATCCCACTGAATGTCAATGAGCAATATTGAACTGCTATGAAAAGATGCTTCCTTTTAGCTTGACAGAAAGAAATTAGAGCCTTGCAATGAAATGTGCACAGATGGTGTGAGGCTTATGCCTTGAAAAAAGTGAAGTGGTGACAGGAAACAGGAACTTCAACTCTTCTAACAAGAGAAAGAGTTGCTGATGGCACATGCAGATAGCGAGTGAGTGTGCAATGTGTGCAGTGAGGCTGAGTCTCAAACACACAGACTTCCCCTTGAGTTTCTCACCAAACGGTGAATGAGTGAAAATACTGTTACCGCTTTCAAAAACTTGCACATTTGCTTAGTTTATCCTATGGCGGGAAACTGCTGGCTTGAAGTCATGACAAATAGAAGTGCATGGGTATATCTTTGAAAGACAGATGAATAAACCGATGGATGGCTATTCAATCCCACTGATGATTTTTTAGCACACTTTCAGTTACAATAGATGGGTCTGAAATTTTCTTTCAGTTATACAGAAATCTGATGCTCTGTGCTTTTTTTTTTTAAAATGGGTTAAGTTGATCCTGATAAAATCACCATTGGTTCTCCCAGAGATAAATTTTGTCTCTACAATTCAAATCAAAACCAACTCAAAGGTCAAGTATTGTTTTTTCTTCTTCAATGTTAATAACACAGTCATAGACTACTGAAAGTAAGAAAAACAACAACAAAGCATTTCAGTAATTGCCATCTGTGGCCCTTCTGAGGGGTTTTTCAGTTATTTTGCAGTTAGTGAAAACAGGTATGAGTTCTGCTTTTATATCTGGGCAGATTCTCAGGCAGCAATATACAAGGCCATAATATTTTGGCTGCAAACACTACAGAAAAATGATGATTTTAAAATATTTGCATTAAATAATCACCATGCCTGCCACAATAATGTGTTCACCAGCATATGGAATGGTAATTAAAGGCTAGAAGAAAACATTAAATTAGCTTTCTTTCTAAGATTTAGACTGTCCCTGGAGACAAATACCTTCCACAGAGCATCTTCTCATGTATTTCGATGCCTAGAATGGAGAGAAATATGGGAGGAGTCACTTTTTTCCCCATGTATCACAAGAAGTTCAGAAAACATGGCAAATAAAAAAAGGAAAAACTGTTCATGTCTGAAAGGGAACGTATTATGTAAGATAGAAGGTTATGTTTAAAGCAATAAAATTATTTTGATTAAGAAAAATAATACCTAGCTCTTTACTTCCAGTTATATCAATATTCTTGCTGGCAATTCCTCTTGGCATGGGAAGGTAATGAAATCTTCAGCAGGCAAAAAAACCTTTCTTCATAAATTCTGAATGAAAGAATCCCAACTGTAAATACTGATAGACAAATTTCTGCCTTAACTCCAATAGCTAAAATGAACCATTGAAAGCTTGAGCTGGCCAAACCAGACAAACCAATCTGCTAGATATTGGCTATCTTTAAAATCAGTTTTCTGTTCCTCGTGCAGTCACAAAAGCATCATACACACTCCTTTTTCATAAATTAGAATGAACTCAAGACTTGGAAAACAAGTTTCGTGATACTCTACTGTTCCCATGACTCTTTCCTAAAACTTTATCTTCTCCCTTCAAGAGCAAGGTTCACTGGCGCTCAACACCGTGCAGTCGCAGTGGAGCCGTAACCTCCGTCGCAGTGGAGCCGTAACCTCCCTACCTCTCAGTATCTCCTTGCTGAAACAGGGAAAAATAAGCCCTGGCTCTTTTAGCTGCAGAAGCCCACGCAGGCTGCATGTTGAGTTGCTGACCATGCTAACCCCCAGAACGGCTGAGGAGCGTTTCCATCCTGCAAATGTTTGTTGCAAAATGCACGGCATATCCCATTTGCCTCGACTGAAAAGCGTGCTGCCTGCTAGCGCTTGCTACCCAGTAAAACCGTCAGATACTCAGGAACTAACCCGGTCACACAGGTTTCCATCTCCTTTTAGGAACATGCATATCTCCTCCACCAAAGGAGGAGCCTGCTCTCCTCTTGCAATTTCCCTATTCTTTGTATGTAGTTTGAAGCAAGAAAGACAAAGCATAGACTTGACCAAGAGACAGAAACCTGGAGAAGAGTTTACTAATACATCTCAGGTGTCCTATTTAGAAAACCCCAAGCAATGAAGCAGGATATTAAAGAGAGTCTGTCATAACAAATGACCATCAGTGCCCTGACATTACTTGCTCTCAAACCAGGTGAGGCCACAGGCAAATGCTTCTCTGTAACTGTAAAGCAGAATGGGGCAAGCTAAAGAAACCGTTCCATTGGGTTAAATGTACAAAGAAAGCCCACGCTTGGAGTAGAATCTCGCTCGTCAATGGCAAAGCATCACCTTGCAAACTGAAGCAGCTAATGAAAATGATGATTAAAAAGGCCTTAAAACTGGTATTTGTTTGTACTTTTCATAACTCATAAACTCAAATATTACATTCCATTATGTATGTGATTAAACTGAATCTCGCTGCAGTTGTATTAGATAATTAAGCATTTTTGCCTAATTTGGCAGATTTTTAAACTGAGGCACAGGAGAGGCAAAGCCTGTCTATCAGCTAATGGCAGAACCTAAAATAAATGCTAAAAATTTTTGACTCCCATTTCTTTAAACAACTCACAGCACTAACTCCTTGACTAAGCAGCTGTCCCATGAGTATAAAATGAATGCTTATCAGGAAAACATATTAAAGTACTAAATGCAACAAAAAGACTCTGCAACTCATGTCATCTAACAGATTAATCACATTGGCATAAGGCACCTCACGGTAGTCCACAGCTGACCTCTAACTGACTTCCCATGGACAAGTTACTCGACGTTTGACTCCATGTACCACTTCTATTGCCAAAGCAATACACCGTTGCTGTGGCAGAAAGGATGAACTGCAAAAGGCCACGAACAACAACGGTCTTGCACCTTTCCAGTCCGCACACTGTGATATTCCCACATCTCCAGCCTCCCTGCCAAGGCAGCTCGTTAACCCTGCGGTATAGTTAAGATTTCCGCCTGTCCAGGTTTGGAGGCCAGTTTCCGTGGCTGCCCTCACCCTTGTGTACTGTTCCCCAGGTCAGCATCACCTCATTACACCTGTGGTTTTAAAGGAGACCCAGGCATTGATGTTCAACCATTCTGCCTGTTACACAGTACAAGGCAATATACTTAGCATGGGAGCCCTGCACCGGATGACAAACTGGAAGAGATTGTACGTGGCATTAAATAAAGGCGAGAACATGTTTTTAAAATTGCATTCGCTTTACTACTCTTGTGCTACTGTTTGGCTCCCCACACAGCATTATGGTGTCTGTGTGCCCAACATAGTGTATTCCGCCTCTGAAAATAACCAGGTAACTAGTCTTCAGAAAGGGAAGGGCTGCTGCCGGTCGACTGTAAGACAAATTGGTCACAGAAAGTTTCCTTCTGTCTATGTCTGTTAAAGAGCAGTTTAAACCCCAAAGCCTAACTATTTACACAGCTTATAAAAAAAACCTCTGAAAAATTGTCTCTATTTGTGTATATTCTCATTAGCCATGCACAGATATTCACATAGGAAAATTTTACATAGCCAAAGAGTTTGGTCTAGTGCTATGTTACTCCTTTTTTATGCCTTTGTAACTCCATTACAAAAAATCTGTTTATACTGGGGAAACACAACGATGAGTCAGACACCAAGATAGCAAATTCAGTGACATATAAATGTGCTGTAAACAACAGATGTAAAACTTTGCACAAATGACTCAGTATCTAGCAAACAAAATAAATATTATCTGATAGGGATGACAAAAATTGGGAGGGGGAAACCATCAAAACCCCCAAATCATTTTAATAGCTAGTTGAGTAATAAGCTACGTAACATTTCAGCTACATTACTTTTATGTTACATAGAAAAAATCTGAAAAGATTTAGTATTCTGAAAGCTACTAGTTGGGCATAGCTTTTCCATTAAAATAAAGTTACATGGTATTCCAGAATTTAAAGTGGAATCTTTATTAAATCAAGACTTCTAACCCACTGAAGTTATTAAATTGGCTAAAATATATCATGTAGTAGGATCTGCATAACTTGTAATAAAATATTCCTCATTGACTCATAACATAGTTGAAAATCTTTTCCTGTGCAAGAACCACACCTTACTAGAAGAGATGTTTCATAGGTGCCTCCTCTACTTGTGACTGAGCACGTCAGTTCCCTCAGCATTTGCAATCGTAGTCCATCCCCATGCCCAGCTTGGCACAACTGCAGACTTGGAAGGAAATAATAAGAAACGATTCACAAGAGTTTTAATTGCTTTGAGCACAACTTAACAGATCAAAGTAGCTAGAACACTTAACAGCAAGCATCTTCTAGACCACTGCTGATTCAAAACCACCATCTGACAGCTAATGGTTAATAAAATTTCCAGGTTTTTTCCCCTGATATTAAACTTTTTTCTTGCTTAACTTTACTATTTTTACTATTAATCATATTCTTTTACATGCTAAGTAAATCCACTCCTCCCATATGTTTACATTTTCAAATATTTATAGATTGTCACCAGTTTATTCTGTACTATCAAATATTTACAGGCTGTTACTTAACTGCCTCTTACCATGCAATTAATATTTGCCTTTTTTAATCCTCTCTCATCTATTTGCACCTCGACCCTCTGGAAATTTGTGTGGCTCTCCCTTAGACTCCCTTTATTCTATAAAAAATTTGCTCAAAATAGAAAAAAAAAAGAATTTAAAAGGTCCAAAAAGCTATGTGTGTTTACCCAGGTGAAGTTGTGAGTAAGCACTTTGGGGCCCCAAAAGCCTCCTCCACTCGGGCCAGGAGCGGAGGGACTGGTTCAGGTGAGGAGCACCAGCTCGGTGCCCACCCACCGGCGCCGTTTGCCCTTCCTCTGCCGTGGACGGGGATGGGGGCAGACAACCCGTTTGCTCCGCCACCAAACCCTGTGCAGCCCACCGATACCCAAATGGGTTTCTAGGAGGCTTCAAGAGGAATCAGCTTGAGGGTTTTCTAGAGAGGCTCAGTGCTAGAGAAGCCGTATGAGAGCTGGCACCACCCTGCTACCGAAATAACGGAGGGTAAGAGGTGCTCTAGGGAGAGCTCCCGACCGCAGGCATCTGCAGAGCAAGGAGAAGGACATCTTTCTTCTAGTTCCTCATCGCCTCCAGAAACTCAATGAATTGACTAAGCAATGACTAAGCAATAACCGAGTTTTCTGGTTTCTAGAAGTACAATGGAAATATATAACCTGACTTGCAAAAACCAGTTGTATTTTCCTTGCCACTAAAGGAAAAGGAAACCATAAAGTTAAATCATAAATAAATCCTATTCATCAGGAGGATGTGCTATTACTGCGTGTTCATGACTCAGAAAGGGAAGGGAACTGTTGGGTTGTTTTTTAAAGAAAATACTTGCTGGAATGCTTTCTTAGAAAAGGGAGGTTTTATTTTAAAAAGTCTGTAAAAGTCACTTAGGTTCCTCAGTTCTTTCAAAATTACTGAAATGTGTGATACATTCATACCTACAACAATCGCATTAATATATTTATTAGGAAACTCATGCTGTCTGCAGCCGAAGACTGTCATTTGCTCTAAAACTCAATTTCCACTGATGTTCATGTTCTGAACAATGATCTGTTAGCAGAGTTAACTCAGGGCAGCTCTAACGAGCACTTAGGAGAAAAGTCTGCATGTAGGTCCCTGTTAAAGCTTGTGGTGACTCTCCAAAATCCAAACACAGCCTCAGTGATAAAATGCACAGTTAGCAGTAAATTTATCCCTCAAGGTGGCCTGTGTTTTAGATCAAATGCATTTTTTCAGTTTTTCTCTGATGGAGACAGGCTCTGAATTAAAACTTAATTTCCATGCATCGATTTTAAACCACCATTCACATGTATGCGCTACAATCACTATCAAGGGCTACTTTAATCGACTGTAGCCTTTCTGATTTCATTATGTATCCTGGCCACGGGCAAAGTTAGAAGGCATACCAAGTGTTAAAATGGCAATAATACAGAGTATACAGAGGCTAAGTTAATTTTACCACTAGCAATTTTGCTGTTACTATGGCAAGTGTGAAAGCATTCCTGTTATTTAAGGCAAGATTTTGCAGTGCTGTAAGTCCTCATGCTGTTATCCTCCCAATTCAGTAAGAACAAACAATCCCAGGGATACTTAAACCCATTTTTCATATACGAATCACTTCTACATCCACCTCTGGCTTTTCCCTTGTGGAAAGACATTGCCAGCCCATGTCCTCACCCGTCAGTCACAGCTCTGAGGCTTTTAGGACAGCTTCAACACAACATCTGGATCTGGTCCTGTCTGAAATAGCGTGCATGCACTGGCTCTCCCCCTGATTTCATCCTCGGCCGGGGAGACCATAATTGGGCCTTGAATTTTGCCGAGGGAGTAGTTCAATAAAGAATCCCCCCAAAGAAACAGAAAACATCATCAGACTGTGGAAAAAATAGGAAAATATATACAGAAGAACAGGCATAAAGTAAAATAAGAAAAGAATGGTTAATGAACTAAATTAATCTAATATGAATCTGTCTAAACTAGTTAAATAGACACTCTGGAAGAAATGGCAAGAGACGACACAGCCTTCCACAATAAAAAGAGATGCTGATTTGCCACACCAAACTATTTTATCATTAAAAAGACATAGAGCTGAGTAACAATCAAAATAGCTAACAAATGCTAGAACATAAAGAACAGGAGATAAGATTCACCTAAAATACGGTACAGGCTAAGGTACTATATATATAACTGAAGTTAAGCACTTATGTAAATTGCTGGAGTTGGGGGGGGTGGGAGTGTGCAGCACTGCAAAGCCCTGGTCCACATCACTGGTGTGATCTCATCACGGTTATTATTGTCAGCTGTGGGCTTCTCTCACTGTAGGGGAAAGACGATTCGGGGTAATAACAGTAACGATGAAAAGCACAGGAAAACCGCTGAATGAAGAGAGATTGAAAAGGCTCTGAGTGTTAACTATTAAGGGAAGATATACTATGACAAAAATAAAAAAAGATACTTATTGGTGTAAAGAAAGTGAAGCATTCTTGCTTATGTTTTCTAACACAAGAACAAGACAGTTTTTGTTTAAATACAAATACTGATGAAGAAGAGAAAATATTTTCACATTATATAAAGCACCAGAGATGGGGGTTGCCCTTTACCACACACTTGCACAAAGCAACTCAGAAGTGGGTATGAGAAGTCTATACACTATTGCAATTTAAATGTGAATAAACCTAATCAGCAATAATAGCAATGATACATCAAGGAATAATATCATTAAAATAAATAACAGTCACACTGGTAACACTGCTGGAGGACTCACTGCTTTATGGTAACATGAGATTAGCAAGAATCCAAGAATTATATTTTTACTGAAAAAAAAATCGTCTTATGAAAATGTAGGTAAAAAATGTAAAGGATATATACATTTCAATGCTTTCAGGCACAAGCAAAATCATAGACCCACTGAAGAAGAGAAAATAGAACTGGGTCTGTTCAGTGGCTAAGGGAACTGGGGCTGTTTAGCCTGGAGAAGAGGAGGCTGAGGGGAGACCTCATCGCGCTCTACAACTACCTGAAAGGAGGTTGTAGCGAGGTGGGGGTCGGTCTCTTCTCCCAAGTAACCAGCGATAGGACGAGAAGAAATGGCCTCAAGTTGCGCCAAGGGAGGTTTAGACTGGACATTAGGAAAAATTTCTTTACTGAAAGAATGGTTGGAACAGGCTGCCCAGGGAAGTGGTGGAGTCGCCATCCCTGGAAGTATTTAAAAGACGTGTAGATGAGGCGCTTAGGGACATGGTTTAGTGGGCGTGATGGTGTTGGGTTGACGGTTGGACTAGATGATCTTAGAGGTCTTTTCCAACCTTAATGATTCTATGATTCTATGATCCAAAAGGTCATCTCATCTATTACTCCACCCAGAGCAAGGCTAAGGAAGGTTGTCCAATTGCTTAGTAAGATCCAAAAGGCACTGAAATACATTTCTGCTAACATCTAGCCTGAATCTCTCTCAGTCCCCCTAACACATCTCGCCCTGCTTACCGGACAGAGAGCAGACTGCTCCCTCTGCCTTTGCAGGTTCCTTTCAGGTAGTAGAAGACTCTTATCCCATTTTCCTTCCTCTTTCTTTCTTCAGTACAATCTTAAATCATCAGTTTTTGCTAACAGATGATGTTTTAAGGCTCTGATCATTCTCAGTCATCTCCTCTGGGCTCTCTCCAACCTAGTTCCACTAGTTTCTCCAGGTGCAGTGCCCAGAGTGACAGGAATACTCCTGTAACAGAGTCCGAACAGATGGCAGTGGTTGCTTTGCATGCCTTACAAGCGATATTCTTGCTTATATGCCACAAAGGGAGACCTTCTTTTTTTTTCCTGCAAGATATCTTCCCAGTTTGTGATCCTCTGTAACACCCAGGTATTGTTATTGAAGAATTTCTGTCCGACCTGTTGTCCAGCTTCTGTACTTGCATGCTTGGTCATTCTCCATTGCAAGATTTTGCATTCTCGGGAATTAGATTTCACCCCATTCTTGCAGATCTTCCCTCCAATTTGAATTCTCATCCTGCCATTTGAAAGGCTTGCACCCCTCCCACCATCAACTGTGAGTTCAATAAGTTAGATCTCTCCTTCCTCTTAGAAAGACTCCCAGCAAAAATACTGCACTGGGACCAGATTACCCTGCCTTAGGAGCACCACCTGGTACATGTACACACACTCACAGTGATGACTTCTGTCTGGACAGAGTTTTGCAGCCAGTTTATATCCACTTTACAGTAATTTAATTTAGACCATGTTTATGCAGGATGTGCACGAACAGCCATGTGAGACAGTATCAAAATTTATGCTAAAATGATGACCTCTGGCATCTCTGTTTTCCCACTGAAAAGGCCTATTAGCTTGTCATGGAAAGAAATTAATTCACACAGTCCATCCCTCATACACCAGCTCTCATGTTTTTGCCCCTTGTTTCCTTCCTACTCAAGTTTTCTCAGCTTATAGGAAAGAAAATTATTTTCTTTCTTTTCCATTTACTGTCAGTGTATCAGCACGTGTGTTTTTTTTTTTTTTTAAGCCTGAAATGTATTTCTGCTGTTCTGTATTCCGTATTATAAAAAGAGAGGGAGAAAGAAAATGTCCAGTTCACAGAGGAAAGATTCTGGCTGTAACTGTAGTCCCTGTAGATGCAGGGATCCAAACTTCAGGCTGCACTTTCCTCTGACTTCGTAATTACAGTGGACTAGGAACTGGCAATACACCTCAGCAAACCTGTTTTTTCTTGAAATGGTCTAAAATTGGAATTATCTAAAATTAAAAATACTGAGGTGTGACCAGCCAGGAATTTCCAGGGGGGAAAAAAGTTCAGAGAAGCAAAATATAATTATTCACAAGAAAGCAAGTGAAAAAACCAAAAAATGGTTAACTAGATGAACTGTCACCTAGCATGCCCACCTCACCTGTCTAATTCTCAAAGCTGTTCTTTCTTCTTCCTACCTGAGATTCATTGTTCATAAAAAAAATCCAGCGATTTTTTTTCTATAGAAGAAACTTATTTTTTAAAAGGATATTTTCTAATTATTTCAATGGAACACTTTCCTCAAAAAAAATTTAATACCAGTAATAAACAGCTGTAACGTTTCAATAGCTGTAACCAAGCCATTTGAATCAATGAACATGTTCCAATTTATTCCAGATATCTTTTCAATCAATTAAAAAATGTTCCTGAAAATTTGGGGGTTTTTATTTAAAACACTCTTTTTTTTTGTATTTTGGTTGTTAATTGGAAAATGCACTCTTTACTTAATTTGTTTCTTTTTATTCCAAAGGGACAATAAAAATTTGAGGGTTTTTTTTCAAATTAAATAATCCATATCTGGCAAAATTATCAAATATATAAGAGTATACAGTCTTATATACAGGTTATATACTATGAAAGAGTATATAGTATAGCATAGCATGGCATAGCATAGCATAGTATATAACATCTCCTGAACTAGGTGCTTAATGATTTATTTTATAAAATTATCATAATTTAATTACGAGCATTTTATTTTCATAAATAGAAGTCCATCAGTTGAAGTCCACTTGTATTTGTCACAGCTTAACTTGTCAAGATATTGCATAATTGTTTCTGATACCTTCCTTTTTAGTGAAGTTACCGACTGATCTGTAATTGCTGCATTTCAATGCTCAGATAACAGTAACTCTCCAGCTGTCCGTCTGTCACTACAGCAGTCACTGGTCCACTTCAAATCTGTCTTTGAAGCTGTTACTAATATTTTGGTATTTTCTTTCTTTATAACTCCCACTGTGTATTTACCTAAGCTGCTTATTGTACGTCTCTTAACCAGCAAATGATTTCTTCCGCAAACTATGTCCAGCTGTTCCCTGCCAATTTGTTAAGTCAAACTCCATCCTTTCTCTTCCAGGAAAGCAATCGCAAAATATTCTTCCCATAGTTTCCTGGTGTTCTTCTAAACTTCTGCCTGCTGATTTTCAGTGGATAACTTCATGCTCTTTTATTGTCTTTCTATCGTCTTTAGGTTGCAAGTGAATGAGTGGTTATTTCATACAAAGCATGCAGCAAAGCCTTCACAAGAGCTAATAAATATTGGTAAGTCGCAAACCTCCAGATGCTCCACTTGGTTTGCTTACCTGTCGTTTAAGGGTATACCATGAAGCAAAATGCTTCATCACTGCATGGGAAGATGTGTCACGACAACCTCATGAAGGTGAGCATTTTTCTTCCGATTGCCTTTTACCCTGGCAGAATACCACAAATGATTTCTTTTTGGTTAGAGAGCTGCTTAGGGAAGCAGGGAAAGATAACACCAGCAGATCATCATTCCTATTGCAGTAAAGGCCTAGAAGCTCAAATCAGCAGCATTTATGCATGCTGCAAAACAACGTGAAGAATGTGTGTATAACATCAATGTGTTCAGCCTCACAAATACTTCATAAACACTATATACACACATATATACACATATATATGTATACATATTTTATGTATCTCTTATAATATATATACACATATATTATACCTTAAAAGCATGTAAGCATTTTTTCTTTGTATTTGCATTATGTACTTGGCTGATTCATAAAATATATTCTCTGACAATCTCTGACCGTTTGGAGTAACATCCCAGGTGCGCTCAGGTCTTGCCCCACTGCGGAACCAGACCTGGACCCGCGAGCGGGAATCACTGCCCGCTGTGCAGTTCAGCCACAGCCGCCCTGTCTCCGCCGGGAGGCTAACACAACTCCCCCAGTTCAGACGGCCACTACAGTACTGTGGTGATGGTGGGCCATGTTAAGACCACTGCTGTCTTCATTTTTAGCAGCAATATGGGGCAAAAAAAAAAAGACCATACCCAATCTGAGAATGGTTCCTGGTTTTCACTTCTAGCAAAACACCCTGTTATGTCTGCTTAAATTTCTACGGCATCTTCTTTTGCATACTCATCTTTGCCTCCCACTGACAGTGGACTTTGTACTTTCTTCTCCTTAGTTTATTTAACCCTTTGGGATCCCATGCTAGCCAAATTTTGCATTGAAAATTCTGTTTCGGCGGTATCAACAGGATGTAATTACTGACTATTTTGGCTCTGCCATAATTTGTAATTGCAAGATTGTTTTGCTAATAAATTCAGATTTATTCAGCTGCATGCCAGCCCACAAAATATGAGCTAAACTTAGCCCTTTTCTTTTCAATGATATTATTGCATGGAACAAACTCAATTTTCTTCCCTTTTCCTGCTCACATAGGCAGGGACAGATTGTACAGTGCAGCCAGCTATCGTATGGCCAGCTGACATTATATAGTCGCAAAGACAGCAATTTCTGAACAGGAACCGTATGACAGGCTCTCCTTTTTATGCAATACAGTTAACAACAACTTCCTACTGAAATAATACCAAATACATATACTGTTATTAACGTATTATCTTTAGGCAAAAAAGATGTTCTTCCAGTGAAGTCAGTCTGCCTCTATTTCTGTTTCTATTTTGAATTATTCCTTCAAGGAAAGATGAGCAGTGCTTTTGTAAGGCCAGAAGGCAACAAATGCTTCTCCTCATGCTGAGACATTAAGCCAGTGTTTCTTTTATTCATGCATGGTTGCTGTGGAGGTGGGATGTAAAGATCCCACAGCATTTAAAAAGCCTGGGGAAGTCCTGCAGTCCTAATCATATTCCCATCTTCCCATCTGCCAAGGCACGGATCCCTTTCACTCTGAGAAGGGGACGCCCCGAATATCACCATAGTACGAGATCAAATTCAGAAAGACAGAAGGATCTGCAGGAAAACATCACTTCAGAGCTAACTAAACACTAACTTTCAGTACCTTGCAAATCATCCCTGACTTTATATAAATGGGAACTCGGAGGTATCTGAAACTCAGATCATAGCACAGTCCACTTCAATTTTAATGTTCAAGACCATCTGTAACAAATTGACAGCAACACCTTGGCTGCCACATCTGTCCAAGTGTGAAAACTAATTTCAGGGTCTAGGCTCTTGCACTGAGATAACCGAGTCCATATAGTCCAAAAGGACAATTTTATTCTTATTTTCTACTTAAAATACCTTGTCAAGGGAGGCACCTTTGCAAGATGACAGTTTGCAGTATTGTAAAGATCTCAGTCAAGTTGTACCTTTGAGCACTACCTGGCAAGCGTAGCTTGCTGATTTTTTGGCACATTTCCCATTTCCAAAGCACTGAGCCAATCGTACGATATTCTAGGATCAAATACAAATCACTACAACTAACACAACTGGATGCATCATCATGAAAACATGGAATTATCCATTCCTTAAAGACATTTCTTTCCTTCCAGATCACACATTTATTTTTAAGAACAAAGCACCACTTCTCAAGGAATATATCCAGTAATACAGAGTTTGGAATAAAGAAAAAATACGTAATCCAAACTTGTGTAGGTGAGAAACTGTGATATCATTTTCTTTTCCTTTCTTCCTTCCCTATTATGAACTGACTACCAAGAAATAAAAGTGTTGCTGAGTTTCCAAATTCAGGAGTTTCTGGACTTAGATAATTACCATCAGGCTTTAATCTAAGACAGTAGACCGGCACATTCAGTTCCCAGCAATAATCAGTGGCACTGCCTCTATCAGTGAGGAACTAAAATCACCATTAACAGCACGTTTCATATTCCAATGTACTAAGCAAGAACATTAGCATTTTAAAATGTGCAATCATCAGTTTTTTCCTAATGGCAGAGCTACTAATTTCATTGCTATATGGCTCCTGAAGTGAGGACAGAAGTCTCAGGATGATTTGCATTTCAATATGGAAACCAGAAGAACCTGAGAGCTGCAAACTCAGCTTCATAAACTCATATTGCCATGGGTACAGGACTGCATTAGCAGTGATATTTTCCTAGCAACCAACAAACATTATCAGGACAGCGGGCTTTCTTGCCTATGCCTGCAATACTATTCTTTCTAGCTGGCACTATATGTTGGTTCTAAATGATGGTTCCATATTTTTAAAGTTATAAATACCTGGGTGAATCAGTGAATGGTGTCCATTCTTTACATTTCAAGGCTGATTATTCATCCTGGATTTTCGCTACTGGGTACTGAGAGCCCCAGGATTATACTGGGGGATGGAAGAGTGAAAATTTCCCCTGCAGAATTTTCCTCAACTGACTCAAAGGCTGCTTTCTCCAGTAACTCTTTTCTTATGGCTGCTGAGGAAGATCCATCGTGCTCTTGATTGTCATTAAATGTGATCATGAGCAATGTGTAAGAGTCAAAGATGATTCACTGGATTTTATGGGGGGGAAAACAAGGCTGTTCCATTTTTACCCAGCAAGTTTTTTCATAGTCCCATAGCAATGAGGAGAAATGGAATTTTTCAGCAGAAAAAATGGTGCAGGTAACAATAAAGATGACAGATGATAGTGTCTGAAAGATGAAAGTAAAGTTTTGTCTTACTCATTTTCATAAAAGATTTCAGTTTTGTCTTACTCATTTTCACTTGCTGCTCAGAAGTTGCTCAAGTTTTAATCCAAGTGTGTGTGAACATCCACAGTCTATATCCTTCCTGCTCATCCTTTACATTCTAGTTTATTTAGAGATTATTTACAAAGCAAATACATTCTTAGGCAAAGATTATGCTACTTTGTAAAGATCTAGAACTCAAGGGTTCCCTGCCTAATTCTGCTATGAGAAGCCCTCTATACATCTGTTGAACCTATATATGTACACTTAAAACATGTAAATGCAAAAACATTCTTACCATGCCTAGCCAGGAATTAACAACAATGCAATTACACCCATAGATATGTTGTGAAGCTCAAAGCGTTCAGAAATCTAAAGAAAAGCTTGGCATAGGAAAGTCCAGTAGTGATAGCAACTGAAAAAATAACCATATATATAGTTTTAGTTGGGCTGTGCAATAAATTGGCGCTTACGTGCCTATATGCTCATCTCTCTGACTATCTGTCAGTCATATTCTGCTTGAGTAATTTTTGGAGCTCTTGATCAGTCTCTGTCAAATCTGAAACAGAAGTCTCCAAGATAATTATGATCCTACAGATTTTCTGACAATAAGAGTTTGGGTAACAGACAGAGACGCTAATTCATGTTTCTAAAACAAGAGCAGTCTGAAAAAACTTCTATATATTTTGTTTGACAGCGATCAGCATATACACATTGCCTAGCATTTAGCAATGTAGCTCTTGATAAGACATAGCATATGCTGATTTTTGTGAAATTAAGGGGATCATAACTGTTACTGTAGAGTGGTTGGCTGAGGGAATAAGAGGAACAAATTAAAGGAAAATGAGCTCAAGTAAAAAATTAAAATTTAAAAAAAATCAGATAGAATTGATACAATCTTAACTAAGTTTCAACACATCCTCACAAACGTCTAGGCCAGTTGGGATGTTACACACTCACAGTTCAGTTGAAACCTAAGTTATAACCTCATCTTTGTTTCCTGAGGTTATTACCAGATGTGTGAGTGCACCAGGTACAGCCAGAACCATCTCCAAAACCATCCCTAAACTCAGTTCCTCTACGTGGACTTCACAGTCATCACTGGTCTCCCTATGACTTTGATCAGATACACACATTTTGGTGTTCAATACTCCTGCATTTCAATTGCCTACCAAACACACGAATCAGCTAAATTATATATACGGTTTCTACGTGAAAACATACTTTCTGAAAACAGGAAAATCCCATATCAAACACTGATAAATTTGAGGAAAACTTTGTGGGTTTGGTTCATTTCTATTTATTACTTCATTTGTTTGTGTGTAGGTGTGTAAATGAATGCAGGTCTTCTGTGCCATGGCGTGTGTCAAATATACATTCACATAGAGGTGTCCCAACAGCCTGGGCAGCCCTTCTCTGTAACTTCTGCAAGGAAGCATTCCGTAAGACTAGAAATCTTCATTTCTAAGTGCGGATGCACTGAAAAAAGTAATTTATACCCAAGTCTAAGCTCATATCACAGCCTTGCACTTGCAGATTAGCACAGTTCGTAGGCAGGATGGCCCTGGCCGTCAGGCTCCTGGCGGCACGTCAAGGCAGTCCTTGGCAGGGCAGCACCTTGTGCCGAGACCTTGTGATTTAAGGGCAGAAAGCCACGCCGTTTAGGCTTCACACTTCATGCATACAGTTGACTAATGACCATGAAACTGTTATTGCCATGGTTCATTATGTTATGTCAAAGGGGACAATGATTGTTTTTCCAGCAAAATGATCTTAATTTAGTGAAACCAAACTGGTATCAATTACAATCCAGAAAGGTTCAAAGGAGATAATCATCTCTAAAATGCTGCAGGGTTGTTGGTTTTTATTGCTAATTTGTGCATGTTTTGACAGTAATCACCAAACCCTTTGATGTTTCCAGAGGTTCCCATGGTGCCGCTATGAGAAGTTTTGGCAGATTCTGCAGTCCTCAGATTAACAGCAGGATTTATTCAACAGCAAGTATTGGACTTATTCTTTTACTTCACACATCAGAGCTTCAAGCCTACATATTTTTGTCATAATACTTCAAAAAGGAAATTTTAAATATAAAATTAAATGGATACTAAAAACTTGAAATCTAATCAATCTAAAAAATAGCTACCTTTTTGTCCTTCTGAGATTGTTTGTGGTTTTACAGAAGACTTCACTTGCTCTTCTGTTTCACCTTGCTGTAAGAAATGCCAGTATGAAGAAAACTAGCTATACTTCACCGTCCTGTAAAGAAATAAATGAAGGAAAAAAAGCAAAAAAGAACTCTCAACTACATTAATTATATGTTTTATGTGTAATTGCGGAAGGAAAATTTAAAACTCATTTCTGCAGAGACCTGTTTATAAGTATTACTTGCCCAGAATAAGAAAGTAAGTAGTTCTGTTACTTCAGGGTGATTACTGAGAATGTGTAAGATTAAGCATCTGCATAAATCTGGATTGTATTTCAGATGCTGTCTACAGCAGCATCTTTTTTAGGCACATTTTCAACACAGAAATTCAAGAGTGCTATTCAGACTCTCTCCCCTTTGCAGATACCTGACTTACAAAATTCCTAGAGCCTCGTTGTTCCTCCAGAAAGTACCCGAAGCACCTAAATATGAGTTGCCATGAATACTCTACAGCAACTCAGCCTGGCTATCCAAACCTTGTGTTCCAGGAGTCATGTAAAGAGATGTCTAAACTCTCTTTGCATCTCTTGCCCCTTACATTTGTTGACTTTACTAGGCACTGGCAATTACGAATTCTGTTCAAAATCACTAGTGGTGGTGCCTAATTTTATTGCATATTGTGGGCAATGACTGAAGTAACCAATCATCTGGGAAGTCAGAAGCTTCAACTCTAAATCCTACTTGGCCACAGGGAGGTTTCAAGCATTGCTCTCATTCCCCAAAGCAGTATCTAAACCACCAACTTGAACACAAGGCTGGGACAGAGCCTTTTCTGTCCCTTCTCAGGGAACCTGCGCCATGGTGCCAACTACAACAGGAGGAGAAATGGAGTGTGGACATAGAGTTGCCAGGGAAGATAATGACCGTGTCACAAATATAAATGCTATATTTTACCAGTATAGCAAAGTCCCAACACTGATTGTCACCACTTAGCAACGCTGTTATGGGGTCATCTTTCATCCCTGCCCTAGGAAAATGAGATTCTTCAGAGGAATCTGCTCCTGGAAAAACCGCTCCTGTCAGCCCCTTAGCTTATCACACCAGACAGCTGGCTCAGTAAAGGCCCCTGGGGGCTTCTCCAGAGCTCTGTCCTAGAAGAGCACTCTTCAGAAAAGAGAAGATCCAGTCCAACGCAGCCTGAAAGCCTCAGTCACACCTGTGTTGTCATCAGGGACAAGGTAATGGTCAGGAATGAATGAACAAGTAGACAATAAGGAAAGAAGGGGGGGAAAAAAGAAAGATCAGGTGCAAAATCTGTGGTTGTTGAGAGTGATTTTATAGAAAGTGGAAAAAGCATCCGAATGAAACCATTCCTAGCAGTGTCTGTTGGACTCCTGCTGTCATCAGACCCCACAGCTCTACTGAGCGCTGAAACAAAAAGCAAGACCCAGAGAGGCGCCGAGAGGGATATACTTCTCTGAATGGACTAGTTGTAAACACTACATTCTCCATTTTAGAAATAAACTTCTGAAGTTAAAAACCCTACTGCTACTGCTTCTGTTTGACCAAAAATGAATTAATGATTTTAGAAAACAAAACCTAACCAGTTCATTGTATTTCAGGGTCTGACCCATCTTAGAGCACTAATTGTGCAGTGTGTAATTATGCATCTACTCTGCTGAGTATCTTTTTCTTTTACATTGCTTAGTTTTGTGGGATCTTGCATAGATTTACTTTTTTGGATGCCCTCTGAAAGGGCAAATGCTAAAGACAGTACATTGTTAGTCTCGTTGTTCAAAAGTCTTTGCCCATTCTTTTGAAATGGCTGTTATTCTAAGTACTTAAAAGTTGTATTTGGTGTAATTGAGGCTTTTGCTTCTCTCTATAGGTCTTTTGATCACCTCCTAATTAATGAAGTAATGACAACCAATTATATTTACATCTAACACAAAGCATATTGTTAAAGTTTGTCATACCCACTTAACTTTCCTTTCTTGCATGCTAACACAACACTGTAACCTTAATATTTTTGCCTTTCTGCCTTACTGCTGCTGGGAGCATTAATCAGTAAAGTTATTCCATTTTAACGCTTTAATTAAGTGGCAATTAAATATGACGAGCTGAAATGTCTGCGTAACTCATGTCTCTCAGGATGTCTCTCTTCCAAGCAAAGTCTACAAAAGACTTAAAATGCGTTAGGATTCTGTCATTTTGCTAGGGACAGAGCCTCATTAAAGCTATGAAAGGGAGCTACACACCTTTCTGCAGGGCTAAACCCATGTTTTGTCACTGATTTGAGTTATCTGTTCTCTGAGTCAGATCCCTGCAAGAGCACAAGCCTCAGAAATGGTGGGGAAGGCCCACTTCACTTTCTTGTGTTCATGTCCATCGGTACTGTCGGGTTTTTTGCCAAGGAGAATTTGAATTTGGCTCTGTGGTTAAGGCAGAGGTTTCTGACATCCTCTATGGAACAAAAAAGTTTGTTTGTTTTTTCTGGATTCAAGTAAAATTCTGTTGGCCATCGCAGATGAACTTCATCGGGCAGAACAAACTGACTTCTTACCAAGTCCCATAATAGTTCCTTGACGTGAAGAAAAGCCCATGTTGCCAGATGCTTGATTCATTTCTAATTTTAAAAATAGAATATCTTTCAAAAAATGAAAAACAATACGGGAACAAAGAAAGAAAATGACTTATATTCTAATTGTTTCTGTGTAGTGGAATTAACTAGGAATTTTCTAACAAAACATTTTTCACGGGGAAATAACAAAGCATCAAACCCAAGCGGTTCACAGAAACATTTTGGTTTTGACATATTTTTCCCAAAACAGAAACAGGATTCTGACAATTGAGAAGCCACCTTCCTTAGTGGTCTGCTAAAGAGCCCTGGTTTCCTTGTGTGTGGCTGAGGGACAGCCCCGCTCTGTGGGTTGTCCAATGACATGTAACTCGTAACCCCAAAACAACCTGTCATGGAGCCAGATGTTCAAGACAGTCCAGCTGTGCTGGTGGCTGTCGGACACACAGCACTCCTCGGGCTCCCTTCGGCATTGGGAGAAACTACCCTTATTCTGGGAAAAGGTCTCCAACTGTCCCAATGCCAGAAACTTTCCAGAAACCACTCTCCTTTTTAGATTCAGCAAGTGGAGTCCTTGGTGCACTTGGCAGCGTGCAGAATCCCTGACATTACATATCTGGCTGCTCCATGTTGCTTTGAAAAATGAGAAGAAGAAAGTATTCCTGTAGACAACTTTTTGAGTCTCTGTGCAAATGGTATCTTGAGCCTGAACTAGCTCCACCAGGTCACCTGCTTCCCCTAACTCCTTTGAACACGCTGCTATTGCAAACTGTCCTCTAGCACTCTAATTGAGCACTAACTGTCCTGGGACAGTTCCAGAGTTCAAGAGTTTAGTGGGCCAATTACCAATTACTAGCTAGCTCCTTTCTTAAGAAAGTTGAGCATCTGTTTTGTAAACAGTTCTGCTAAGAAATATATTTTCATTTTATAACTTGGTCTGTAATTCTGAATTATGCAGTAGCACTGCAGAAATGAAGTCACAGAGATCCTGCAGCCTAATTTACCATTAAAGGGTAGATAAAATGATGACCAAATGTTCATATTTACAAGAGCTCAGGTAAAGAGGAATTCTCATTATTCAAGGTCAGAAGACGAAATTCAGCTGGAGTCAGGGGGAGATTGCCCCCCTTAAGATCCACTCTTCATAGGTGGTTATCTGCACTCCGATTTTGGCATTACAGCAGAATAGAGGGCCAGGGCCCACTAGGCGTTACATGGAAAATAAGACTTGCAGAACAGAACAGAAGAATGAGGAAGAAAATATTTTTGTAGAAAACAAGTCCTTCCTCAGGAAAAGAGGCATAATCCCCTGGCAGTTGGGGAATAGTGGGCTGGATACTGTGGGCCAGTAAGACAGATCCCACATCCCTGGTTACAGGAGACTCTTACAGCAGCCAGTATTAGATAAAGGCTTCTACATACTGCTTTGCTGAGAGCATCTTCCTTCTCACAAATCGCAGGCATCAATCAAGGCATGAGGGCTCAGTTTTTCCAGTTACAGAATCTGGGCTCCAGTTAATAGATAGGATTACAATCAAAACAGACAGGGGGTGAAAAGGAGACTGCATTTGCAACCAAGACGCTATTTAAGATGAAAGGTAAATAAATGATGTGATTTTAATGTTTCAGCCCAATCAGAAAAGTCTCCTCTGCTGTGGATACTTACTGTTTTCCTGTAAATTCATAGCCCTTTACATTTATTCCTTTATTCCACAGCTATTTTAACATACAGCTTAGTCACCCGACCTTTCTAATATCACAGCAAGGCAAAAGCTGGCTTCTGACCCCCGCAGCCTCCTCGCTGCAGACAGCTGTACCTCGGACCTGGCCAGCACTAGGAGCAAGTGCTGGGAAGTGCTTACGGAAGTCAGAGCAGCTCTTCTACTTACCCGTAGTTCTTGCTTTGATTTTTCTCTATGCTGATCAGATGCTGATTCTCTGTCAACTCTAAGATATCTCAAACTCATACTTAAATGTGTTTCATGCTTTTTTTTTTTTATTACTCATTATGTCAGGAGTTGACATGATTTTGTCAGGATTGCAAACACTTGCTAATGCTCCCCCTTTAATCTGCCAGGGAGGCAATTCTAGGTATGAGACTGTTGCATCTCACAGCTCTAGCAGCAAATAAACACATCAGAAACTGAGCTGATATTTTTGTATGCTTCTGAGCTGCTCATTTTCATGCTAGATTTGGGCTAGTCCCTGTTACTTCCTTCTTGTGCAACATGTTCTGTCATGGAAAAAATGACCTGTTTACAATTGAAAGTGCTGATGATATAAGGCATTGCTCTAAGAAAAAAAACATAGATGAAGAAACACTACTTTAAGTCATTTATTCTAGCCAGCACTTGTTTTACCCTAGTATGGACAATTACACCCCAGATAGTCAGAGAGATTGCTCTACTGCAAGGGAATTTTCTCCTGAGCAACTGGGGAGGGGCAGCAGGAAAGGCAGAAAAAAAAGGACCCCACTGAATCAGAGCAGTTTTGAATTCCAGCTAGGATTGCACAAGAGACTCTGAGAAAGGATGCCCCAAAAGTATGCAGAATCACTGACAGCACACTTCTTGTGCCCTTTCCTCATCAACTTTGGTGACCGCTTAAACACCAACCTGACTGTCTCAGAGCATCGTGACTCCTCATCCTGCAGGAGAATTTTCTGCCACCAAGGTAGGTCCAGTCAGCGGCACTCATGGCGTAGCTATAGTGGTGTGATCTAGATCTCTGCAGCAAGGATTGTGCAGAAATCTGCATAATTTTTTTAAATCCTTAGGAAGGTTCCCAGCACGCTGGGACAGCATGGGAGAAGGTTCTCAGGCTGAAGCTGAGACAGAGGGAAGTGATATATAGAGATCGATCGTTTTTACTCTAATTAGGTTCCTGGTTCACGTTAGTTCCTTGTGCAGGAAATTCTTACAACAGTTATAGGATGGGTCCCATCCCTATCCATACACATAGATGAAGTTTTAACTTCTGTGCTCTTGATTAGGATGAGATTATGCAAATTTTAAGCCTTTGCCACAGGTAAAAGAAAACACCAACGATACCCACTCTAAGTGACTATATTTTCTGCAAATGCTTTAAGTGATTAAAAGGCTTCCCACTGAAGTGGTGGGAAGAAAAACAGGCATTCCCTGTGTGAAATAAATGGACAGACACCATTAATGAATGGATCCTTGCATTATGTTAAAGGTCTTTCCTCTTCAGGAACTACAGATATGCCAGTTAGCAACAAAGCCTCAAGCTCTAAGTCCTTAACGAAGAAATGAAATATTGTAGGAACAAGCACCTGTGTGATGCCATAATTGTCATGTGTAAGGGACGAAATCTATCTTAGGACTCATTAAAGCAAGCAGTTCGGGAACATGCAAGCCAGAAGATTTTGGAGCATAGCTTCATTGTTGAAAGGCAAGTGTCTATATTCAACACATTCTTTAGCCAGACCTATGTCTCCAAAACATCTGGAATACCTGTGAATGAGGGGCAAAGGCATTTAGCCTGGATAATACTCAGTGGCACTAAAAGACGGCTGGACCACTTCAGTTTGAGCAAGGGGTAGTGAGTACCTGTGCTGCTGCTGAAGCTCAGCAGGTGACTCTAAGCCTGTGATCCTCATCCTAAACACTTGCCTGCCCACTGGCCCTTTCCAGGGAGGTCCTTTTTCTCTGCAGTTGCCTTCCGCTGGCCACCTCCTCCTCATTTCTGCCTGCTCGCTGCCCAGGCACCTGCTTTAAAAAGAGTGGTGATACCCAGCCGACTGCAGCTCTGCCTTTGAGCATGGACAGAAGATTAAAAGCAGGATTTACATCTTCTTTTCTGATGGGGTATTTAGGTTAATGAGTCTCAGAGGTAATGGGAAAGAACTTTACATAAACTAGTACTAATGGATGATATTTGATGGTTTTTATTCAATGGGAGCAAAATTTGATTTTTAAAGTGCAAGTCTGCTCGGAAACATGACTGTAAAATCACCTAGTAAACAAAGCAGATCTATTCTGTGTGTATTTTGAGCCACGCCAATGTTTTCTTTAGGGTGAGAAGGCTCTGCAGGCAGGTTGTATAAAACATTGAATTTAGCCCCTTGAATGCTGGTAAGATAAAAAATTAATCTTAAAATTATCTGCCCTTCAGTGCAACAGTCTCTCCAAGATATGACATACACTTGTAGACTAAACAAAATGATATTTCAAAAAACAGTATTTTGTCCTTAATTTGAGTAGCAAAACACTTTACAGCCTGTATAGAAGTACACTGCAAAAGATGGCTTTTAAACTGATTGCAAACTCACCCACCTTGTTATTTACATGCTCAACTTCAAACACATCAGGAAAACAGTTCCCAAGTTTCTGCAATAAAACCTCATCCAGTTAATTTCTTTTTCCAGTACCCTCCTGAATCAGCTCTTGTAGCAGGAGATAATTCATTCTGGGGGAGCGACAGAGAAAAAACATGGCTAACAGGAGCGTTTCTCCTTGTAAAAGGACAATTTGCAAAGCAGTAACCTAGCTCTTGCTGCATAAATTACAAAATATTTAGTATCTAGTTATGACAAGCCTGTTACATGCTACCCCCTATGCCTCTGCTCTTTCAGATTCCAGACAAAGAAATTGGAAGGAACAAACGTGGGGAACATTGAAATTGTCACTAATGGCCCTCAAGAGTAAATGAGGGTGCTCAAGAGTAAATGTTTTATTTCTTTGCAATACTTCAATACTAATAACTTCTGAAACACATTTCCTTCCAAAATGATTTTTTAAAGATTATATAGGGGTGTCTTGTCACCAGCACTGAACTGTAGCAGTCCTGCCAAGAAACAAGGCTGTAATGTAACAGCAAACAAAACCCCATGAGGTATAAGAGAACAGCCAGAATACAGTGTCCAGCTGAAAACGGGGGAATTCCTCTTATGTACCTGTACCGGGAGCATCCAAATTAAAATATGGGCAAGGCTAAAGTCTTACTCTTACACAGGGTGCCAGGACAGTTCTAATGATAAGGGGCTTTGGTTTACAGCTCATCTGGAAGGCAGCGTCTCTTTCAGCACAAGAAGGTTTGAATTTGTGGCGAAGTAGCACTTCAGAGGAAGGAATGGCCAGTCCTGCTCCCTGGAGCACGTAGGACAGCCTTAAGAACTTTCTCATTAAGCCACAAACCAAGCTTGCACCTGCTTACTCGGAACTAGGAATACTGCAGCCTGAGATGCATGACGCAGACTCTAGTTCTTCGGGCAGATGAAAATTCCTGTTTAAAGCATTACGTATAAAAGATGAAAGGAAGAAGAGCAGCCTGTATAACAAAATTAACTCCTACTTAGAAGAAGAGAGAAACTGGCCATTGCAAAATATAATTTTTCTTACAACAAATAGCACCACAGTGCCAGTGCACAGCATACAGGGAATGGAAAAGAGATGTGATGTAGGGAGAGTACAAAAGGAAGGAATAAAAAAAAAGGAATTAATCTGCGATATGAAAAAAGTTGCATTTAAAGAGAAGGTTCTACCCTAACAGCACTATCCTATTTATATTTTAATAGAAATCACTTCAGAAAAAAAATCAGTTTCTGCTTCTAACTGGACTATAACATTTCCTTATTTTCAAAGCAATTCATGGAACATGCTGGTTTTGCTCTAACTAGCTTTAAGATTTTTGAGCTTGACTATATAAGTAACTTGATGTGTGTGCATAAGAACACGTAATTCAATATCATGCCTGTTTGGCAAGCAGACAGAATCAGCAAAGCTCAGCTGTCTGTACAGGTTACATCTACATTGCTGGCATGAATAAGAGAATCACAAGTACAGATGTACACCAGGAACAGCCTATTTTAGCAAGAAGGCTGGACAGCTGTTACTGTGAAATTCTGACTAATTACTGCAAAAGACTGTTGCAGAAAAGTACAAAATGGATGCAAATACATGCTTAAAATAGAAAACTTTTTTTAGTCTGCATCTTTAGTACATTTAAATTCAACGTTTCGCTACTTGTTTTGCTTTTTTACAATGTTACAGTTTTACACTGAAGCAATATATATTTTCCACTTCTTTAGTTTTCTAATAACTGAAGACTATCAGATTTTCAGCAGAACTGCTTTCTATTAAAAAGTGTCACACTTAAAATAGTCATAATTTCTTCTGTGTGAATAAAATCACATTTAGGGTCTTATTAACATTCTTACTGTAAGAACAAAATCACCTCAAACTCAAAATTGGTTTGAGGTTGCAAAAAGCCTGGGCTATATTTGCAATCAACAGCACCTTCTGATATATTGAATTTTCACAAGTCAAGAAGACTGAAACACTTCCACTAGCTATATTCTTCCTTCAGGGATGGCAGTGTGAAATCAATGGAACACTTAAACCACATGAATGCTATAAAAATCCCAATGTTATAATCCTAAATATTTTTCCTGGCAATCTAAATGATATAATAATATTTCAAAGAATACTATTCATTCATAAAAGTAATTTTTTCATTTTTAATATTGAATCAATTCTGTTTTGAAGTATCTTTACTGCGCTGAAAAAGTTTTAATATATTAACTGTTGGTGCATCAATAACCTGAACAAATGTTTCACTTTAACAGGTGAAATAATTCCACTGAATAAACAGTACTATCTATACGAGTAAACATAAATAGTAACCAAAGCCTTTATTTTCAGTATTTTATATCTTGACTAAACTATTCTAAAATTCAGTTACGACAGTCAGCTAATATTGGGATTTAAGTTTGCAACCCTTCCCCCCAGCATTTATGATTTAATTAGCACAACTTTCCCATTCTTTTTATATATGGGCTAATTCAAGACAAAATAATTCTTTTATACTAATAACTATAATATAAATCATTATTTGAACTAACTAGTTTTCAATCACTTAAGTCAATATAGTCTCTCTCTTACTGTTTTTGAACAATCTCGCTATTTGGTATACCTAGACCCTCTTTATTCCTAGAATTCATCCACTGGACAAATTAAGACTGCTCCCATAATCAGCAAGTAATTTGTTTACATTAGTGTTTTTCTTTTCTCTATCCAACTTATCCCACTTCATGGCATGTCTAATGTTCTCAGCCCTGATTAGGCTTTTGCTTTGAATTTAAAAAGTAATTTTCCCTCCAGGAAATAGGAAAACTTAGTACTGCATGTGTCACCACTCTAGTCAGAAAACCCTCATTTGCTGTGTGCTCCAATATGTAGAATTAATCTCCAGCTCAGCCTGCAGCATGCTCCTCAGGAAACTTCTGGCTTGGAAAATTATAGATGTCTTAGAAGTAAGTATTAGGCAGAAGTAGTAGAATTATAGCAGGGAGATCTTTTCACAAGGTGAGTAGGCTGGAGAGTGGTCCATCTGGAGAATGGACCCATTCTCCACTTGGTCCATCTGGAGAAAGCCAACATCTACCAGAGCTTTCCTTGGCCTGGTATTTGTATGCTCAGTCTTTGCCAGGGAGCTGCAAAAGCAGCCACGAGCATGGCGCGTTTCCCGATCTACTCACCTTTCTGCAAAGGGCTGCAGTGTAAATAGCTTGGGGATGGAGGCTGGGCAGTCCGGTGCATTGTTCCTTCCAATGTTCACCTAGCAAACTCGCAACATTTCCTTTGGACACACAGACCTCCTGCAAAGGTCCCTGCTGCATGCCACCTGAAGGACTATGTTCCATTTTCAGCAGTGTTTTGAGCAAAAAATGCCTTGGCTTGGGAGTATATGGACTTCTAGAAACTTTAATTGTGTTAAATCACTCCTGAATATAGGATTTGGCCATCCAAATCATTTAGCCCTTCCAACAATTTCAGATATCTAAGACTTATTATCTGTCTGTGTTTGAAAAGTGGGATCCCACAACAGTGGCCTCAGCCATGTCCCACCTATACATGAAGGCAAGGCCTGGGCATGCCCAGCCACCCTTCCTCCCTTTATTTCCCCCCATCTCCTGGTTTCTGCAGGAAAACAATGCAAGCGTAGAGCCCCAAAGAGAGCAAGGGTTTATTTTGCTAGGTCTCTCTTTTCAACACGTAGGAGATGAAGGGAGCAGTGGAGAGCACAATGGAGAATATCCACTGCTCGGTTTAAATGGAATTTCATTGCCTTAATTCTTCATCTGTTGAATACGGATAACAGTAATTTCCTCATGCTCTTGTCTCCAAGTCATACCAGTATACGTAACACCAGCAGAAGGAGGTACAATTAATTACAGCTGCCAAAATAGAGACTTCCAGCAACGTACTCAGCTCCTTACAGGACCAAGTTCTTCAAAGTAAAGATCTGTTTATTTTTAGCTGTTTTTTGATTAATCTTTTTCCATTCAGGGTTTTTTTTTTCCATTCCAGCATCAGTAAAGATATTGTTATATCTGATTTCACTGCTTTAAGTAAGTGCTTCTCAGTCCATGATCAGTTCTATTTTAGGCTGTTTTAAAGTTTATTTAATTTGAGATGTATGCTAAGCAGGGTAACATAATTGCACATGTCAAAGCCTGCTTCATGCTAATATTAAAACGTTGCTTTGATTTCCTGAAGGTTTAAAAAAAAAAAATCTATGAAGTTATATGTAAATTTGTCACAAAATTAATTTTATCTGCATTTTAAAAATCCAAGTGAAAAATTGCCAAAGAACAAGATTCTATATGCAGTGTGCTGAACACCTTACCTTTTTTTTAAATTTTTTTTTTAAGGCTAACAGGGATAATGAATACATGCTATCATAGAACCTGGGGAAAAAAGCTCTGGCAAAGGTACAGAAAGGTCATCTCGTCCACTTGGTGCCCGATGATGGAATTAAAGATTCCAGCGTCATTCTTCCAGGATGTCTGGTTAACCTGCTTGTAAAGGACTCTCGTGATGGAGTCTGTACAGCATTCCTAGGGAGACTGCACAACTCCTTCACTTTACTTAGTGTTAGGAAACTTTTTCTAACGTACAACCTGAATCCTCTTTGTTGCAATTTAAGCCCATTAACCTATGTCCCAGACGTCATGCACTTCGAGAATACTGTGTTCAATCCTTCCTGCATCGGATTTTCACATATTATGTTCTCCCTCATTAATTCCTTTCTTTCAGCTGTGCAAGTTTCTTGATTTCTTCTGATTTTTGAATAAGTTCTGTTTTCTAGATGTCTGATCATACCAATCATTTCCTTCTAGACCCTGTTTCTAGAAATGAAGCAGCTGAAATCTGAAAACTGTATTCCAGACAATGCTTCTCAGTACAGCATATAGTGGAAATGCTACACTGCAATCTTCCTCATACATTTCAATGTGATTTTTAAAAAAATTTTTTTACAAAGGCATAGCAACAGTTCTGGACCAGAGACAGGCGGCAGGCCCCTGCAGAACCCCATTTGATACATCCTTCTATTCTGACAATGATCCAGTGAAAACTATTCAGTGAAAACAATTTCCAGCTGGTCCCATTGCAAATTCATCACAACCACATTTCCTCAGGTTGCTTATCAAATGTGAGGCAATGTCAAAAGTCACGCTAAAGACAAGATATCTGATATCAGATGCTTATTTCTTATCCACACGGCTAGTTACCTTGTCATACAACAAAATAGACTATATTTGACAAGATCTACTTTTGGTAATTTCACATTGATCATTACTTGACTCTTTGTTTCCATTTTGATGTTTACAAATAGTTGATCTGATTACCCATTCAAGCAATTTTCAGTGAATTAAGGTTAAGTTGTTTGGGCTATAATTTTCTTTTTTAATTCCTTCCTGTCATCATGCCTCTTTTAAAGACTGGCAAAATGGTTGCCATTATAAGTTGCCTGGAATTTCAGCCCCTTCCATGAGATGCCAAAGGGGTCCTTACTGCTTTAGTAATTTCTTTGAATATTCTAGAATGAAGTTGAGTTGGCTTAAGTGATTTGAAAAGATCTGACAGATTTAGGGATTCTAACCCGTTCTTTTACTTCCTCCTTTATCACAAGTGTTAATTGTATCACACATCAGTTCAGAGTTGACCTTTTGAGGAGACAGGTGCAGGAAAAGGCATTAAACATTTCAGCCTTCTTGGAGTCATTTGTTAGGGCTCTTCCTCTTTTCTGCACAGCAGACCAATATTTTTCCTAGCCTTTCTCATCGGTATTGTGTGGATGAATGAGTTCACATCACCCTTGATACCCCTTGCTAATAGCATCATGTTTTGAGAAGCTGGATTTTTTATTCTGTTCCTGTATTTGCATATTATTCCTCTTACTGTCTTCACTGATCTCATTTTCTATCCATTTTCTATACGCTTCCTTCCTGTGACTGAAATGAGTAACTAACTTAAAATTTAGACATGTTGGTCTTTTACTACAGTTCCTGTCCTCCTCCTACATTCGGATCACTTGAGCCAGCATCTTTTGTATCTTTTGTCCGAGAAACCACTAGCCTGCCTTAACTCATTTTTTCTTTAGTTTTGATTCCTCTGAGATTGCACACTGCAGATCCTTGAGTTTATGAAAAGTTTTGCTCTTGAAATTCCCTGGTTTTCTGTTCTTCCTCCTTCTCCTCTAAAGAATAATGAACTCTGCCACTCTGTGGCCACAGAAGTTGCCTTCTACAAATCCACTGAAACTAGGATAGAATCAAATCCAGAAAGGTTTCTTCTTAAGTTGCTTATACGTTTCAAAAACTTGCTAGAGAACTTGCGCTCATCTCCCAGCACATAAACCACTAAATAGATAAACCCTCTATTATGATCAAGTCATGCCCTGGAGAATCTTGCCAACTCCCCACAAAAAACCTAATCCAAATCTTCTTGAGAGGGTGTAACTGATAAAATTATTTCCTCTACAGACTTCAGAGTGCTTTTAACTACCTATTGATCTCATTTAAGAGAGACAGAACCTGTGGCAGAGAAGTTATAGTCAGTGTTGCCAACAGTGGTGTGCTGTTTTGGTTCTGCTGCTGCCTGGGTGGTTAGATTGCTAGGGTGGGACTTATTTCACCTAAATTTCAACACCGATAGTATAAATATCTACCTTTGCACTTGGCTCCTCAGCTGCTTTTTTCCAGTCAGGGAAGAGGAACAGACACATTAGGACATATTAATTCATCTGACCTATTTTAGATCTCTTCTGTAAAGTTGGATGACTTGAAGATCACTTGAAGACTCTGGCACTAACAGAAGTAATAAAATTTACACAGGAGAACTGACCTGGCCTTTCACCTTGTGGGTTACAGCCCTGTGGTTTAGCCTTGTGTTTCAACCAGTGTCCAAGAGAGAACATGCTAGGCTATCATTCCTGCACCTTTTTTAGATCTTGCTCGTAGAAGTATTTCCAGGTTGATTTAATTTCATACTTCCTTTCTATTACATGGTTTGCTTTGTTTGAAGATTTCTACTTTGTTCTGCATATAGCAGAGACTGGTGGCCATTTTGTCATTATAACCACCATTCTCCTTTTCACATTTTTTCCTACATCTTTGCTTTATACAGATCTGTCATATATTACAGAAAGCTTTCAGTAAAAGTTATAGTGAACCGTTCACTTGAGCAGGTAAGTCTTTCAAAGGTGGGGAATGTTCTAGTTTTATTAACATATGCAGTCTTAGGCTGGTAGCAACTAAAAGTTAAGGGAGTTGACAACTACTTGGTAGTCTCTGTAAAGCACATAAAGGGCCTCAGTTTATCTGCAACTTCCCTAAAGTATCAGCCTAAGCACCCCTTACTGGCAAACACAGAACCAAATGGGGGTGGGGGGGCAGAGAGAGAGATGAAGGATGGGAATGGAAAGTGAAGAGCCTTTTGCTCTAGAGATGCCTTTCCTGAAGCACCTTCCCAAGCCCAAGGGAAGGGAATCAGTCCCATCCTCAACCTCAGAGCACACACGTCTTTTAGGCGCTCAGGGCTATCAATGCAGGAGTATTACAATGCATTTTTAAAGATGACCTATAATTAATGAAAGACTTTTTTATATACACTAGACAACACTTTTTTCTCAAAGTATCAAAATGAGAGAGGAAACATTCTTCCCTTTTTTTTTTTCCCCACTCTGCCAGCTCCCTGCATGTCAAATAAACCTCTTGTTCTTCGCTGCTTCTAATTTCGTTGTTTCTGGCTGCTATTTGTTTCCTCTTCTTGGCATGGGGCAAGCTTTGTTGTTCCTCTTTCTTTTGTAGCTCCACTTTTAAGACAGCTATTGAGCGAGATATTTTTTATCTTTAATTAAAATCCTCTTTGCAGTCCTCTTAATGCAAATTCTACATTATTTGGAAAAAAAATAAACCCTGTTCTGTTCTGTTTACACAACAAAGGCCAGCAGGATTGTTTCGATACTTTCTGAAAAAAACAGCCTCCAAAGCAATCAGTGTAACAATTTTTTTTTTCATTTTGTTTCTTGTATATCTGTGAAATATTTCAAAGCAAAATGTTCCCTTCTAAATTTCATCTCCTTGTTTGTTACTTACTCAGCCAGATGCACTTTTCACTTTTAAACTATCACCATACAGTTGCTGATACATTAATTACTGCAATGACATTTTTATGAAGCTGTTTCTTGTATACTATTTCTGCTCATCAGAATTCCTGGTTTTCTGCACTGAAACTATGAGATCTTTGAATATTTTGTCACTGTGGAAACTATCATTTTTTAAGGATGCCAAAAGGAAAAGGACAGCAGACGTGACATTCGGTAACCCGTATTCCACCTTTTCAGGCTACAAGTGGAATATGCTTGTCAAGTCAGACACTGCAGGATGTGGTAGATTCAAAGGGGAAGATAACTCAAGCAGTCATGACCTGCATTGATATTTGGGGTATTCCTATCCTTCTGGCCACTCTACAATAGAAGAAAGCAGAGGAACCATCAATACGTTACCTTCAACAGAGCTTGTTGGAACTAAATGTTTTATTTTTAATTGTTTATCTTAAAGAGAATCTGAACAGCCTGGTGCAATCTTTGCGCTTCTGCTGATGAGTATGGCAAGATGACAAAAAGTACTTTATATCCAGGAAAGGACTCAGAGGCTTAGTGGCGCCAGGAATGTAATCTAGTCCTTGCATGCTCTGGTTCTGTACATTGTACCAAGGAGAAGGTAGGCACCTCAGAAGGGTATCTGAAACAGGCCCCGTGCCGAACAAGTAGTTCTTCATAGGAATGTCTCCATCACTGAGAGCAGCCTTGGTGAAAAGCATCGTGGAATCAGTAAAGGATTCATAATACTGAAAATGATGTACACATTGCCCTCCACTAAATGTAACCTTCATCAAGAACAGCCAGAATGTGAGAGTGTGGTCAAAGCAGGGAACCGAAACCCAAACGCCACTTCTTGTGGCAGAACTTAAATCACTATGCTTTTATTCAACAGCTGCATGCCTCTGTTTTTAAGGAAAAGAGAGATCTCTTTAAAAGAAAATGTATAGGGGATTGCATTCGGGACAGGATTCAGGGTCTGATGGTGTCTTTTGAAGTTCACTATGAGGCTACTGACATTCAGGGACAAGAATGAAAATACACTTTATGGGCATAAAAATGAGTTTAGCCTCTCTGAGTCAAAGAATAGTTTTATTCTCACTGTTGGGCTGGATGAAGTGAAGCAGAGAGATGACACTTACGCTATTAATGAAGGAGGGACACAGCTAGGAACGTAACTAAAAGCACTGACTTGTATTGCTTTCCTCTAAATGGTAGGACACACTTGCCACGTATGCACAACTTTCTTGAAGTGTCAGCTCACTAAGAGGAAAGAGAAGACCAGAATCTATGATTAGAAAAATCCAGAAAGTGAATGAATCTATGAAAAAGAAAACGCTAGCTCCTGTGAGCCTATCTCATTGTCCCACCTGGGATTACGGAGCCCTGGTTATGGCTCAGTGGCTAAAGCAGGTCATTTTGAATTATTAGGGCTGCTTCCAGCATAAACAGTATTTAAAGAAGAAAAATATTAGCTAGGAGAACAATGCACCTTGTGCTATACAGGTTCAAATAGTTCAGGCATGGTACGGTTAGGTAATGGCGCATCCTTTGGTCTCTGTGACTCCAGGAGTAAGCTTGGCCCTTGGCCCCAGGTGGAGCATTCAGTGCAGTTGCCACCCTTTGTTCACTCTACGTATGGTAAAGACAGGGTGATCTGAAGGCTACAAGCAGTAGCCCAGCTCTCTGGTTTTAATGACCTTGGTGGTTTGCTGGGCATTATCCCACATACACACTTTTTTTTGCACAGCTGTAACTCTACTCAGTATTAGGTACTGTATTTACACGGCTGGAAACAAGGAAACCGGCAATTTCTCTGACATTGATGAGCGCTCCCTCCTTCACTCCAGGACAGACTGCTGTAAGGTGGACAGTGCAGCCGTCTCACCCTGTGCAGATTCCCCCATTAGTAAACGACGCTCCCATCAGCAACCCCCTCGAGGTTGCTTAAAGAAGATGGTGTGACTCCTTCTACCCCTTCTGTACAATACGCTGTGTGGTTGCTCGTCACTCTCTACTGTAAAAATCTCATCCTTTGCTCCAGGAAGTTTTACCTCTTGGGCCTCAGGTAATGCATCGGTGGACAAATCTCTTTTCTCACCTTGCACCAAAGCTTTACGCCTCCAGCCCAACACGCTGCAGCTTCTTGCAGAGAGGAAGGATGCAAATTTTGGTCATTTCTCCAGAAAAAGTACCTCTTTTTGTGAAGATGATGTAATTTCCTCCTTTGCCTGACTGCTTATAAAAAGTTCACGCAGAAAAGACAAGAGGCAACGGGCACAAATTGAAATACAGGAAATTCCATTTGAACAGGAAAAGAAACCCTCTTTTACTGTGAGGGTGGTCAAACACCGGCACAGGTTGCCCTGAGAGCTTGTGGAGTCTCCATCCATGGAGATACCCAAACCCCGACAGCAGGTGGCCCTGAGCAGCCTGCTGGAGCTGACCCTGCTTGGGGTGCAGGGGTTGGACTAGACGATCCCCAGAGATCCCCTGCAACCTCCACCAGCCTGTGAAAAGGGCAGCCATATCATACGCCAGTTTGAGGAGTTGCTTCAGCTTATGCCTTTATGACAAGAAATATTTTATTCCATTTAGAGTTAAAATAAACAGCTTTTAATCAAGATTATAATACGGGCTGGGGTGAGTTTTTTCAAAAAAGAAAAAGGAAACAAAGTCCTTTCAATTTTCTTAAGTTATTCAAAGAAAAACAGCTCTACAAGAGATAAGGGTGTCTTGATGCATTGATAAATTCTTCATTTGATGCAACTGAAGTCAATAATGTTTTTTTCCAATGGTTTCAAAGAGCAGAGGAGGATCTAGATGCTGCAAATATCCCAGTACGCTAACCCTCTGTATTGCTCAAGGGTAGCAGCATCCACCTATTTCCAGTGGAATTGAGGCTGCCCAGGTGCCTGTCACAACAGATACGAAGCGATCCAATGCGTTAATCTTCAAACACCTGGGCAGCAGCTCCCTACCTCTTGGAGGCACTACTGTCTGTACCACAGAGGTCCTTAGAGTGCCTGCTGATGATTGCGACCTTACAGTCTAATGCTGCTGAACACCCAGAGCCTACCAAATGCTGCATCCCCCCATATAAACCACATAAACATTCAGTGAAGTGCAAACTGGGACTTAGATCTTGTTTTACTTTCTGGTCTGCAGGATATTTTATTAGTCTATGCGAAGTGGAAGAGTTTCAACAGAAAACACAGAGCCCCAGCTTCAGATTATTCCCCAGACCAGTGGTCAGGGCGCTCTGCTGAGACTCGGGGATGTTGCTTCAAGTCCTTGCTGAGAAAGAAGTTGCTTTGATTTCTCACATCCTGAGGCAGTACTACTACCACCCAATTTCTAGGCAAAAGGGACACTACATTATGTGACAAAGGGCTGACTGGAAACCAAAGTGGGCTTATGGAGGAGCCCACTACACACGTTGGCTCCTCCCTGCGGGTTAGAGTTAGGCACCTGCCTTCATGGGATGGAGAGGCTTCGATCCCATCTTCTTCCTTGCAATCACTTCCTGGCTAGTCTAGGTAGTCTCCCAGTTGGGCAGGTATTTGTGGTTAGCTTCTTACATTTCTAGTGTTTCCACTTACTGTATAGATAACCTTAGTGCTGGATGACACTAAGCAAAAGACACATCAAAATGAGGAGTTACAGGCTGAGCACTGATAAGAATAAATCCTTTTATGGAACAAACTCTAAATTACTAAACTAAGAAGAGACAAATTATTTTTTATTAGTTCAGCTCTATTTAGCTTTGTATTTTCTTAACAAATGAAAACAGGCTGGTTATATTAAGTTTTGACCTCTTGACTCGATGCACTGATATCATGCTCCGATATCTATGTGACAAACATTTTACGTGAACCTTAATTAAAAAGCCAGTATTAATTGCCTTAGATACTGCAAAACTCTCTTCTCTTCTCTGAAAGCCAAAAATACATTACGGAATTTCTTTCTAGCTAACGTACAGGAAACAGTTGATGCTACAGGTAATGTTTGAGTGATGCTTTAGCAGCATATCTAAGTCACCCTATTTACTGCAGAAGAAATAAATTTATTTTGCTACTCCACCACAGTAATTTACACTATGCAAAAAAGAAAAAAAAAAAAAATTAAGTTTACAAAAGAGATAAAAGATGACTGCTTTTACAACAATTTACTTGCTAAATCAACAGCTTCTACACCAGCACATAGGGCTGAGTGTTGAAGGTTAGCTCATATTAGGAATATGCCATAAAAGCACCTATTCCTGAAAAAGCGCTTTCAACTGAAGGCACCAAATTTTATTTAGCTGTAGAAATGTATATAGCCACCAGAAGTATAGGCTGAAAAACACATGAAATAATCATTCCACTTTCCTCGGAACTAGCAAGGTCGCAGCTGGAGTAATACATTAATTTTGGGGCACCATGCTGGGGCATGAAAGAAGATGTGGACCATTTGGAAAGGGCTAAGAAGAGAGCAAAAACATTGATTTGAGATGTGTAAAACAGTTTCTATTGTTAGGACCCCAATATGGTTGATAACAATGCGTGTGTGGTTGCAGAGCCTGCAGGAGAACACTCCTGCATGGCATAGCTGAGGGGATCTGGCCAAAGCACAACAGTCTTGTGAATGTCTGGAGAGCCCAGCCCATGGCACAAGCTAAGATAAAGAGCTGAAACGCACAATCAGTCTCACAAAGCAGCAATGCTACTAAGAAGATTAAGAAAGAGGGATGCCATTGATATGATTGAAAGAGTGCAATGCCACTGATGGGATTAAGAAAGAATGATGCAACTGATAAAACACACTGAAAAATTGACACCATTGATAAGACTGAGAAAGAACAATGCCAGGTCAAAAGAAGGGACAGGACGTAAATCGCCAAAGTCTACAGACCATACACAATCTGAAGGAAAAAGGGTTCTCGAGGACATTTTCTGCAGAAACATTCACGGAGCTCTAAATTGTGGGCCACGGAAATCAGCAAGCCAGCGAAATTACCAGAAAGTATGAGTGGATATGTGGATGCTTGTGTTTGCAAGCAGCTACAGGTAATAAGACCATAGATACCCTTCTGTCCTTAACAATCTCATTTATATAAGATAAATATTAGTGTTAAGAACTACTGACATCAGTTAATACGTGTGAGAAGTAACTGTATCACTGCAAAGGGGGGTTACAACATTGTGGCTTTCTGAATTGAAAGAAGACTGAAGGGACACATGACAACCATCTCTGAGTACCTAAGAGGCCATTCTCTGAGTATGAAGGATGGTAAGACAAAAATAATGCAAGTCGCTGAACTGCAGTAAGGTGGACATCAGGAAAACCTTTTTTTCTGGTGAGGATAATAATGCACAAGGCTGCATTCCTTGTGGAAGTTGTGGGATCTCCAACAGTGCAGGTTCAAAATGGCAGCTTGGACAAACATCTATCAGGAAAAAAAAAGTCGCATATAATTGACCTCCTCTAGGAACAGAGGTGGACCAGGTGGACTTTGGAGATCTGGTCCCAGCTCTCTTTACTACGATTTTATAGCTGTAGCAAAGGCTAGCATCAACACTGTATTTTGATCATACAAGAAGCACACCTTAAGAGAGATGTTACAATGGCAAACAAACTACAGCAGTTCGCAAAAATGGGCTTAACAATGTTGTAAGTTACTTTAAATTACCAGTTCAGCAGAACATTTAAGCATAGTTCTTGAGTCTTACAGACTTACGGTCTAAGGACACAAAACACCCAAATCTTGATGCCCTGAGGAAATATAAAACCAGCCTGATGACATTTTTCACAACAAAATTAACTCCAGACCTAAGAAACTCAGTATTAAGGAGATGTTGAGCAGAACCACTGGAAAGCGTCAGGTATTCTACAACCTGCAGGACAGCACAAACTCTCACTTGTCCCACACAAATCAAGGCATCTCAAAACTCCTCTTCAGGGAACAAGTGTTAATGGAGATTTCCTGAAGAATTGCTGTAGGTAATTAAATGATCATTTCTCAGTGTGCGTTTCACACGTGGAGGAAGACTGATGTGAATTGGAGATACCATTACTAAGATTTAGTGACCCCATTTGTCAGAATGGTAAATTCACACAAGATTGCCTGTCTTTAACTAAAGCAAGCTCCGTTTCTCCGGGGCTTTTAGCTGTCCGCAACCGCCTGAGCGAAGCCTGTCTGTTGACACCCGTGGGCTCCCTGGGGTGCTTATACCAGTTCCTGGTGCGCCCCTTTTCATCTTAATGTACTCTCGTCAGCCCCCTCGGAATTACTATTCAATATCACCTTCCCCCGAAGGCTCCTTCAACCTGAATAAACTTGGGTTTATTCACAAACGAAATCAGCAGTGCCCACCGACTTGTTGATTCTGCCTCAGAAAGCCAGCAGAGCAAAAAGCCGAGTGGTTTGAAACCCAACCTTTCCAAGTTGCACACTTTGCAGCCGGACACTACAAAATCTATTCTATGGTTCTTGTTAAGACCAGACTAGATCCTCAGAAAGGTCTCTTCTGAGCTTACAGCCTATGAAGCCACCTACCTCCAGACCTAAGATTTGCTATAATAAGATTTCCCAGAATTTAAAGACATACAGCGTTTGTTTAAAGCTTTCGGCTTCGGATGCGACTGTTCCCTCAGAGTCTGCCACCGCATGCCGAGGCCAGGTTCCCCCGCGCAGGCAAGCCAAACTCCCGGGAGAAGT